>NC_082399.1:20994398-21074398 GCF_031168955.1 Gadus macrocephalus
GAGCAACAGGTGTGCAGCCTCCCCCAGCCCCAGGTTGGTTTTCAAGTCTAATGAGAACCCTTCCTCTCTCTCTCTCTCTCTCTCTCTCTGTCTCTCTCTCTCTCTCTCTCTCTCTCTCTCTCTCTCTCTCTCTCTCTCTCTCTCGTGTAAAGTGGGTCAATAAGTGCTTTGATTCTAATTACAATCAGAGCCTTCAACGATGAAGATGTACACCAAAAGTGCAAAAATCCTTAGTACATATAAAACAAAATCATGAAATAACTAAAACAACGGCTTTTAAGTGTGGTATTATAAAGACAAGACATAGCGATGGATAGAGGATATCTCTCAGATAGCACTTGTTATGCTACCATTACGTCTGCACATTATTACGTCTCCTTTTGCACTCCTACCATCCCTGGAGAGGGACCCCTCTTCTGGGTCCCTTCTCCAGGTTCCCTGACATTAGGGGGGGTTTCCCTGCCCTTTGGGGGGCTAGGGTCAGGGGGCGTCCTTTAAGAAGCGGCCTGCGAAGCCCTTCAGATCTCTGGTCCAGGTCGTTCTAAACTGTTTGACCTGATGGGGATGTGGTGTTTCAAGGCTGCTCGGACGGCCGGGGAGTTTCCCCCTCAGAGCCATCCCGCCAAATACAGACATGTTGCCATGGCTGAGAATATATTGTGAAATACACACACACACCACACACCACACACCACACACCACACACACACCCACACACACACACACACACACACACACACACACACACACACACACACACACACACACACAGACCACAGATAACTAGGCAAGGGTGTAGCGTCCTATAGCTCTACGTATCTGGATATGCAGCGGTGCAAAGGAGGAAATGAAGATAAATAAGTTTCTTCATTGCTATTAGTATGTAAGCCTTATAATGAAGGTTTAATAAAATAATTCTCAACAGCTTGATTTTTTATTATCCTTCATTCCCATAACTATATTAGCCTTGTTATAAAGGATAATGATGATAGTTTGATGATATTCTCTTGCAATACAAAATAGCTTGTTGAATAGATCTGGTTAAGATTATCTGGTTCAGTGAGATCTATTCTAGTTTCCCCCAACAGCCGAACACTAACATGTTGCCCTGGCTTGTAAATATTTTACTTTAAATAAAATTAGTATGGACTGAATTGAGAATAGTGTTGGTCTACAAGTGTCCATCACAGCTTGCACAACAGCAAAGGTGTGTGTGTGTGTGTGTGTGTGTGTGTGTGTGTGTGTGTGTGTGTGTGTGTGTGTGTGTGTGTGTGTGTGTGTGTGTGTGTGTGTGTGTGTGTGTGTGTGTGTGTGTGCGTGTGTTTATGAGGCCTTGCTCCTGGGATAAGTACATTTACCTTTCACTTGTCATGGCACAAAAGTCACTTTTCCGATTGTCATTTTACAATAGTAATAATTGTTCACGTTGTTTGCGAACGGAGAATGCAGAATTCAGACGAACAAACAGTTGCAATAATTCACACCATGTCAACCACATCACTAAAACAGCCATAACCCTCCTCTCACACACACACACACACACAAACATACACACAGACACAGACAACGTCAACAAAACAAACTAATTCTGCCGTTCCCATAATGTGGTGACTTAAGTTGTATTCAAATATGAATACAAATCTGTAGTTGGCTCCTAGACATGTTCACTACGCTGTCTGCTATATTATACCTATGTATGTTGTATATTTATATTCAATGAAAAATAATCTTGTGTCTGTTTGTGCTTGCATGAGTCTGTGTGAGGAGTGCCTTCACTCTGATAAGAGTGTCACCACTGTCACTTCCTGACACTGATGATATCAGATTGCAGGCTGACGACTCCTCAGAATTAAAACATGCGACGTTTTTTTTTCCAGCTGATATAGCAGAACCGACTCCTGAGAGCAGACGTATCTGAAGCTGTCAGGGAGGAACCATGGCTACCATCTCTGAACCGGACCCTGGACTCTCTGAGGAACCTGAGGACACGTCTTTGGACCGGAGGGAGCGCAAGAGAAGATTTGGTAGGTGCCCTTTAGAGAGGAGTTAAAATAGATAATCCATTAAAAAAACGTATTTTCATCTGCATACATTTGAAATGTACTTTTAGAAAACGTTTTTAGCCAAAGGGACCGACGTGATGAACCAGCGACCCTACAGACAGATTTATTATCCTAATTAACGACATGTGTGCGTTCGAGACAAAAAGCTCACATTAACCTTACTATACGTGTGATTACGCGCCCATGAGTTACGGACTACTGATAGGCATCTCAAGTAGTTGTGTGTTTCATGATATATGTTCGTTATATACGTGGAACAGAGTGCAGAGTAACTTTAGGGAGCAGAACACAAGTTTAGTTTTTTCATTACTTATTATTAATGGTAGTGCAACGTGACATTAGAGTGACTATGGTTTATTTATCAACAATTTTGTCTTTTAATAATGGCTGCTCATTTAACTGAAGTGATATCAGGTGTACTTATGAATGTAACATAATTCTATAAAGTTTGTCATTAATATGAATGAACATATCTTAAATTATCCCACAAAACATGTCGTCATATTTTCTGTGTGGGCCGATGTGAAAGACCCTGGTGACACTCAGGCCACATGTTGTCCCCCCTCCATTACTGTGTGTGTACGTATGTATTTCTGTGTGTATTAATGTATACCTATGTGTGCGTATATGTCAATAATGAGGGAATAATAACATGTATGCTAGAGACCAGTACTTGCTCTGCTTAAGTGTGTTCTAAACACGAGAGCCACAGTACCAGTCATCACTTACTGAGGTGTTCTCAGTAGAGGTCTTCAGGTGTTTCTTCAAGACGGGGAGGGATTCTGCAGACCGTAGGGAGTCTGGACTGTGAATGACAGCCACGCAGTATGAATATATCTGTGTGTACATTACTCTGTGTGTCCGTGTGCGTGTGCTTGAGTGCGTTCGTGAGTCTGTGTGCAGTAGAAGAAAAACATTTCCTTACACTGATGGTATCAGAGTGCAAGCTGATAATTGGTCAGAATGAAAACAAGTGACCTTGTTTTTCCAGCTGGTAGAGCAAAGAAGGAGGCTAAGTCCAGACGCCGTGGAAGCCGTCAGAGAGTAACAATGGTCACCATCTCTGAACCGGACCCTGGACTCTCTCAGGAACCTGAGGACACGTCTTTGGACCGGGAGGAGACCAGGAAGAGAAGATTTGGTAGGTGCCCCTTTATAGAGAATTTAAAATAAATAATCCAGTCCAAAACAATGATCCAAAAAAGTATGATTTCCTCCAAATACATTTAAGGGTTTTTTAGCCAAAGTGACCGTGTGTGTGTGTGTGCGTGTGTGTGTGTGTGTGTGTGTGTGTGTGTGGGTGTGTGTGTGTGTGTGTGTGTGTGTGTGTGTGTGTGTGTGTGTGTGTGTGTGTGTGTGTGTGTGTGTGTGTGTGTGTGTGTGTGTGTGTCCTACTCCTGAACAGCACTATGGTTTCACATCACTGTCATTGTGAGCATCGGACTGCTGAGTATTCTCCTCATCTCCCTGCGCTTCAGTGAGTCTAAATCCTATCCTCCTGAATAGAATTACGATACAGTATAATCATATCATTGATTGTATTATTAGCAATGATAATGTTAAATATTGTTTTTGTTAGATTTAGTGATAATAATAGGGTTAGCACACATACACCGCACGCACACCCATAAACACAGCATACACACACACAAACAATCCACACACACGTGCACGAACACACACGCACATGCACACACACTGCACACACGGGCGTGCTGATGCAGGCGTTTCAAGACAAGGGCAGCGCAGGACACCGCCTACACACACACCACACACACATGCACACACACACGCACACACATGCACGTGCATACACACACTGCACACACGCGGATGCAGATGTTTCAAGACAACGGCAAGATTGAGATAACAGCTCCGCCGTCGACACACTCTCCCACCTGAGCCTTATGTCCATCAAAGACCCTTTTTTGCAAAACCTTATTTTTCTTTAAACATTCTCCATCTCCTTGAGCCTCAAGAAATGTCTTGGGTTATTGAAATCCCCCCTCCCCCCTGCCGACTGTATTAGTTGTTTTATTTTTCTTATGTTTTATGTGTAGGCTATGTGTGACTGTAGGCTACTGCTGCTTGTCTTGGCCAGATCACTTGAAGAGATGTTTAATCTCAATGACGCATTCTTCCGTTGACAAAAAAAAAACATCTCTCACGTCAGGTAGCCAATGTACTGTAATCTTGCCCTCACAACCCCCCCCCCCCCTCACCCTCCCCCACACAAGCCCGTGCTTTAGTTCACTATAGTTAGGTAGGTTGCTGCCTTAGCTGTTGTAACATGAACACATTTTTCAGCTGTTTGTTATTATTATTTCCAACTAACCAATAGTAGTTGCCATCCATTTTTTTTAGTATCAATGCACTTTGAGCCCTGAATAACAGTAAAAGCTATTGAATGATTGATTTGCATGCATAGTCTACTACACTTTCCATTAAACAAATCCCCCTGTAACCCAACAGTTAGCTGAACATTATATGGTCGCATCCTTCCACTCCCTGTTTTCTCACCCTGTTTAAACAACAAATCAACTGCATTTGTCCCAGTGTTTGTGCTATGGGAAATTAAAGGTCCCATGGCATGCTACCTCATGGATGCTTTAATATAGGTATTAGTGGGCCCCAAACACAGTATTTGAAGATGTTCCTGAAATTCAGCCGTGGTGCAGAATTACAGCCACTACGAGCCAGTCGCACATTGAGCTTTCCCCAAATGTGCCGTTTCTGTGTCAGTAGCTTTAATGCAAATGGGGAGGAGAGAGGCGGGTCAAGAAGGAGGGTGGGGTGTGGCCCTGAGCAGCTTGAGGCCACGGTACCATGCGCTCTGCTTACAGTGGATGTTTCACAATGACGAAGTATACAACAATCAATCCCTTTCTCCTCAATGTCATTGTTCATGTACTTCAGGGAGTCAAAGCCAAAGTTCCTTTCCCCCAATTCCTTCTCAACCATGGCGGAGATAACCCCAACTACAGTCTGGTTGTGGAATTACTAGGGACGTCAAAGAACCGACGTTTTATGCGCCATAGCATCAAAGCAGAACGGTTATCCAAACTACAAAGCACCACACATGTGGCGCTCGCATGGTCGTAGCTCATTGTCTGATTGGCAGGCCGAATTTTCTGGGCGGGCCAGTCAGAGAAAGGGGAGGTAACTTGGCCCCTTATGACGCCCATATGGGGCCACATTACAAATCAGCGCCCCTTAGCTTCCATTTTTTTTATAGGCGAGCAGGATACCTAGTGCTCGTTTTACACCGAACGCACGTTTTAGCCACTGGGAGACGATAGGCATGCTAGGGGAACTCATTTTAATGTTAGAAAACCTCATAAAGGGAGATTTTCATGCCATGGGACCTTTAAGCAATAAAATACACTCTCCTTCTCCAGTATCGTTCGAGACACCCTTCTTCTTCGTCTTTTCTTAAATTTGTCTCTAACTCATGCCCTAATCTTTCATTGATCGATTCTTCGGATGTTGTGAATGCAACGGAATATATGATGCATCGTTGCAGTAACATTTAAGATGATGGCGATGAGTTCTGCCCGTTCTGCCTCCGTGCTGTCTGCGGTCAAACCAAAACAAACTACAGTGTCAGCGGCCGCACTTATCCCGCCTCTTGCGAACTTCGACCATGCGTCCAATCCCGCCCTTTGCAAGCCCACCCCCCTTGATTCTGCTGATGTCTGAACGACATCGATGTCCGCATTTAAAGCATCAAGTGTGAAAAACCCTCAGGGTCGAATCTTCTGATATACAAATACGGCAAACTTAAAAATATTATGCTTGCTTCATGAAGTTAGGAGAAAATTATTATGCTTGCTTCGTTACGTTATAGGTGAACCAATATATTATATGTTGTAACATTATAGGCAATTTTTTTTTTTATATTTAATTATATTACATTATGCGCTCAGAAATTAAATACAATATCGACCGGGGTTTCCATATTATAGCTATGGGTTTAAAAACTACTAGAGGTTGAGCGCAGGCAACGCACACACTCTAGTCTTACTTCTATATAATAGCAGGCCTGTCGCACCAGTTACTCAAGTTGGTCAGTGTGCACGTGCCAAGCAGCCTGCAGCTCTCACACACACACACAGCACACGCAAACGCATACATACACCGCAAGCACGCACATACACACCGCATCCACACACACCGAACAAACACACCACACACATACGCAGCTGTGCACAAACATACACGGAAGCACACACACACGCACGCACACACACCACTAGCCAATACAAAGGCAGCGACACACTCGCCCAGGTAAGAGGTTATGTTTTAACCGTAACGGCTCCGCCATCGACACACGCGCAGGTAAGAACACACTAGCACGCGCACACATCGCAGCGACACTCGCCCAGGTAACATGTTATGTTTTCAAACATAACGGCTCCGTCATCGACACACGCGCCCAGGTAAGAACACAGACGCACACACCGCGACTCGCCCAGGTTAGACGTTATGTTTTTAAACATCTTACTGCTATAGAATAGCAGGCCTGTCGCACAGGTGAAGGTGCGTCCACACCAAACGCGAAGGGGCGACATGACTCCATACAAATTCAAGAGAAAAAAATTCAATTCAAAAGAGAAATTCAAAAGAGACTCGATCAAAGGCCGGGCCTTTGATCGAGCGTTTGTGTTCTTTTTGTCTCATTGCTTTATTGGCCTAATCTGAGGAGAAATCTATGCCATAAACAGAAATATTATAGGCCTTTATTACACGGGTCTTCTCAATGCCGTGGAACGCTCCGTTCACTTGCATGGGTAGTAGTCCGGTAACTTGTCAACCCCAGCGGCAGACTATTTCACTGCTGATCAACACTACGAATGCTGGTAACGAATAAAAAAAAAGTTATTTTCCAAATAAGATTTGAAAAACTTTGGAAGTTTATTTACAACACTATTTACCTGGTTTCGGAGTAGTACACTTTGACATTTTAATACAGTTCAGCGAGAAAGGCGACGAAGAATAAGAAGGGGCGTTCCAGTCTAACCCCACCACACGAGAACGCCCATTTGTGTCTGCAGTGGGATGATATTGAAATATTTGAACTTCACCGCGACATTCGTGTGATGACAGCCAATCATCATTCAATGGCTACTGCGTGACATAACGTAACAGCCAATCAGCTTTCAACAGCGTGGCCACTGAGGGACGTAACGTAACAGCCAATCAGCGTTCAACAGCGTGGCCACTGAGTGACGTAACGTAACAGCCAATCAGCTTTCAACCGGCCAACCGTTCCCTGCAGTGCAGTCCGGTGAACCGCAGCATGGAGGAGAAGGGATTGTTGCCGTTTGCACTCCCGGAGCTCTATCTATAATAGTATATAATATGATATAAATGTAATATATAATATTACGGCCAGAAGCTGTGTGAGCCTCCGGACGGCCGTAGCGCGTCGGGATTGGGCTTCGAGGGGTTTGTTTACCGGCGTTGCTAGGGTTACCGGTCCTGTGTGTTCCAACGGTTTATTAGCGGTGGTATCTAATAAATCGCTGTCTAATCAATACTTCATTCACTGCCTCTTCCGTGGTCATTACGATATTATGAATCGACTGCGTCTGGTTCTCCGCCGTCCCTCCCTCTTCCACAACAGGTAGAGACATGCTACGGTGGTTATCTCGGCCGTGGTTGACAATGAATTGGCATGAAGCTCCGTTGGCGGGCAAAAGATGCTTGCTTCATAACGCAGAGAGGAAATGATTATGCTTGCTTCATTACGTTATAGCTGAACCTAAATGTTATACGTTGTAACATTATCGGCAAAGTGTTATTATATTATGTGCTCAGAAATGTGTTACATTATCGACTGGGGTTTCCACATTATAGCTATGGGTTTAATTACAACTCGAGGCTAAGCGTGCAATGCGCGCGCTCAACCTGTAATAATAGCAATGATAATGATCGTTATTGTATTTGTTAGAATTTGTGTTAGGCCTACTAATATGAATAATTGTAACAATAGCAACGATAATGATATTGATAACTGTAGTTATTACTATTTTAATTAGTATTAATATTATGGACTTTGTGTTTGGTTGGCTGTGGGTCCTGTGATGCTTAGAGACGATGTCGTTCTGTTTTAGAGCTCATATCTTCTGTATTCCTCTGTCCTGTCCTAGACTCACCGTCACCCTGGATAGAGGGGAGAGAGCACTTACTGGATGAACTCGGTGAGGGTTTTATCCAAGTTATTAAATCAATCGCGTCATTAACATTAATTTCAAAAACACCCTCTGCTTCTGTGATTCATATTGTGGTCTACTAAGGTCAGGTTTCTATTGTCGTCTATTGAGGTCATGCTTCTATGTGGTCTGTTAAGGTCAGGTCTCAGGGTTGTGTGTACGTAACGAAGACCGTAAGATTAGCAGTTCTCTGTTTGTTCAGGATGTTCTTTTACATTCAACAGATGAATTGATGCTTCAGGGCTGGATGCTTCACGACAAGAGTCTCTACCGTGTTTCTACCACTAAGAAGGGCTGGAGGGCCAGTAGAGAAGACTGTCAGAAGAGAAAGGCAGACCTGGTGGTCATCAACAGCAGAGAAGAACTGGTGTGTGTGTGTGTGTGTGTGTGTGTGTGTGTGTGTGTGTGTGTGTGTGTGTGTGTGTGTGTGTGTGTGTGTGTACTTTGTGGTCATGATAACAGCTGCTTTTACTATTAGAACCAGGTTTCCAGGTTGGTCAGCAGATTGGTGGGTTCTTCCTGGATTGGACTGAGTGATCGAGAGAAAGAGGGGACCCACAAGTGGGTGGATGGTACCCCCATGACCTCAAGGTAAGGCTGAAGACTCTGTTCAGCAGCATCTCTTCTCTGAGAGTGACAGACTGACCTCCACTGTCTCCTCCTCGTGGTTCTCAGTTGGAGACACGTTAAACCACGCGATGACGGCGGAGCAAGAGACTGCGTCGTAGCAGGGGAGGACGGCTGGTCTGAAGAACCGTGTAACAGACTGCACCACTGGATCTGTGAGAAGGTCCTAGACCTGGATCATCTGAAGGCTGAGCGGAACAAAGAGGGTCCGTAGACTTTGTTTGTGTTCATGAGTGGAGAACGGTTCCTCCTTTCTGTTCTCTGTGCTGTAGATACAGTAAATACACTCTTTAAGAGTTGAAAGGTTGTTGGATGTGTTTAGGTCTACTAAGGTCTGGGTTTCTATTGTGGTCTACTGAGGTCAGGTTTCTATTGTGGTCTACTGAGGTCAGGTTTATATTGTGGTCTACCAAGGTCTGGTTTCTATTGTGGTCTACCGAGGTCAGGTTTCTATTGTGGTCTACTGAGGTCAGGTTTCTATTGTGGTCTACCGAGGTCAGGTTTCTATTGTGGTCTACTGAGGTCAGGTTTCTATTGTGGTCTCCTAAGGTCAGATCACAAGGTTCAACCCTTTCTGGGTTCACCTGCACTAGTTTCTATTGGAGCTGCTGAACGGTTTTGCGTTCTTCTCTTCAAGCTCCTCACCTGACCCGTTAATCTCTTCGTGGAGTGACTTCCCCTCCCTGGGTAATCTTTGTAGACACTGCTGTGATACTCAATCATGTATGAAAAGGCAGGCCAGAATACTGGGTGTGAATCCCCTGGGTCGCCCTCTAGTGGACAGGTGTCAGGAGAGAGTGAAGGGAGTGTCTGACGCTGCATCTCTAGATCCGTGTTGTAGACGTTCACTCCTCTCCTCCTGGTTTCTTCAGGTTCAGTGATGCCCACGGAGGAGGAGGAGGAGGCCCCCAGCATCACAGAGTTCCACTCCTCTACCCACGTGTTGCCCGTGGGCCAAACGGCCCGCTACACCTGCCACGCCGGCGGCACGCCGGAGCCCACAGTAGAGTGGCTCCACAACGGCAGGCCCCTGGAGAGGGACGGCACAGACGACCAATCAGAGGCCTGGGTGGAGAGGGGCTTCCTCTTCGTCAGAGGTGGGAGGTACGGCGTGAACACGGTCTGCTGCATGGCGAGCAACAGCGCTGGCACGGCCAATCACAGCGCTGAGCTGCTTGTCTTTGGTAAGTCCTGGATCCAAGGAGAGATGTTTGTTGTTGATGTAGCAATAGTGTAACTATCATCACATGACCCCCCCCCCCCCACATGTCATGTTCAGGAGAACAGTACTAGTGATGAATGAGTGTATTCATAACACTGTTGTTGATGTTTTCATAACATTGTTGTTGATGTTTTCATAATATTGTTGTTGATGTGTTCATAACGTCATTGTTGAGGTGCGTGTATCTATGAATGTGTACATATGTATATGTATGTATGTGTTCATATCTATGTATATGTACACAGAGCGCAGGAGAACAGTACTAGTGATGATGATGAGGATGAAGAGCGGTTCAGCAGCTCCTCATGTCTGGTTCTCCCTCAGATGCCTGTGACCTCACACTGGACCCCAACACGGCCCACAGACGACTCTCTCTGTCTGAGGACAACAGGAAGGTGTGGCGGGTTGGAGTGGACCAGTCGTATCCGGATCACCCAGACAGATTTGACTCCGTGTCCCAGGTGTTGGGTAGAGAGGCTCTGACTGGCCGCTGTTACTGGGAGGTAGAGTGGAGAGGACGGGTTAGGATAGGAGTGACATACAGAGGAATCACAAGGAGAGGATGGGGTGATGACAGCCAGCTTGGAGGGAACAACAAGTCCTGGGTTCTTGTTTGTTCTGATGGTGGTTACTCTGCCCGGTACAACGGTACAGAGACAGTCCTCCCTCTCCGCCCCGCTGGCTCCACCAGAGTAGGAGTGTATCTGGACCGGCCTGCTGGCTCTCTGTCCTTCTACAGAGTGTCCCCAGGTGGAGGAGGGTCCTCAGACACACTGACACACCTCCACACCTTCTGGTCCTCCTTCACCCAGGAGGACCTCCTCCCGGGGCTCTGGGTGAGGTGGGGGTCAGCGTCTCTGTGTCGGTGGTAGAAAACAAAAAGGAGCTCCTCCGGGGCCCTGGGCTCTGTCATCAGCGGTTTACTGCACGCCCGTAAATACACACACACACACACACACACACACACACACACACACACACACACACACACACACACACACACACACACACACACACACATACTCCCGCGCCATAACTTGAGAGACCATTAGTCAGGACTGTCATCTGCGGGGCCCACCCTTTCCAGGGCTCGTACAGCTCTGACAAAAATCACCAATGATCAGCAACAGTCATATATTACAAAAGTCTGTTTAAATAAGCAGAATTCCAAAAAGAAGTTTCATAGGAGTCAGGGTGGTCACCTTTGGGGACCACTCTCACGCTTTGTCACTTATTAGACCCATATTACACAATTCTCTTACAACGTCACTTTTGAGCCCCTGTGTTACACACCTCTCTAAATCTGTCACTTGTTGCGCCCATTTGACACACTTCTGTGTCACTCATTGGACCCATATTATTACACTCTAAATCTGTCACTTGTTGCCAGTGCTTTAAGTGGAAAAAAATAAGTGCCAGTACTCCCCTTTTCACCTGTTGGCATGTGTATTCGGCAGCCGATATTGTCAAATCATTAAGTATTACATTCTGAATTTCTACAGTGAATAAAAGATACTGAAAGATAATGCTGATTTTCACAACATTCATTTCTTCAAATATTCACAGTGGTGGAAGAAGTACTCAGAGCTTTTACTTCAGTAAAAGTAGTAATCCCACTACTGTAGTAAAAGTCCTGCATTCAAAATGTAACTTAAGTAAAAGTATAAAACTATTAGCATCAAAATGTACTTAAAGTTGTTGGGAAAAATAACCTGCTGAGTACATCACATGTACATTATAAATATAGCTAACTCCTACCCTAGCCTGATGAGCACATCACATGGACACATTATAATATAGTCGACTCTTGCTCTAAACCCAACGAACACATAACACAAACATGATAATATATAGTCAGGTCAAGGCCGGAGCTGAAGGCCCCATCTCCCAGGCAGGCAGATGGTGGACACTCAGACAATGCACCAGTATCATCTCCAGAACGGGAGAGCCACATTAATTTATCCCACAGGAGACACCTCGAAGCTCTCCCTCACTAGAAGGAACACATGCAGATACTAGGGGCCTGAGAGCCACATTTAATTTATCACACAGGAGACATTTTGAGAGCTCTGCCCCGTTAGGAGGAACCAAGAGATACACCTGCCCATACCAGGGCCTCAGAGCCACATTAAATTATCACACACAAGACATTTCAGGGGGGCACTCCCCCGTTTTAATTTATCACACCAGAGACACGAGGAACTCTCCCCGTTACGAAGCTCTCTCAGGGCCTGGGAGCCAAAACACACCGAACCGCACACACCTCAAACGCACACACCTCATCGAGAGGAGGATACAGCATAAGACTGTATCACACAGGGACTCTTCACCTTCTTCTGAAGCAGACCTTCCACGGAGGCGAAGCTCCAGACGAACCATCAGCGCTGATTAGGGACTTAGACATATTCGATTTCTCACGCTTTATGACTCTGTATAACCGTTGCCACTTTACTTAATAAATCCAAGGTCCTCGTGCCGATAGACTTTATTACCTCTCCGTCTCATTTTATCTGGTCCAGTAGCTAGACAGACCGTTTTTCCCAACAAAGTACAATCTAAACATCATTAGATTGTCATTGATAGATTAATTATCACGTTGCAGCTAGGGATGGGCATTTGAAGAAATTTTCTTGATCGAGCATCGCTAGAGTTATCGATCAATTATCGATTAATCATTAACTTTTTCTATGTTTTTTTTCTAATGTTTTTATCAATTAAATCTTTATTCCAACAATAATGTATGGGCCAAAATTAATACAATACAGTTAACTTGAAGACCTACAACTGTTTAACAGTTTTAAAATAATAAATACAGGCATTATAGGTTATAGGCCTATGCGGCGCTCGTAAAGTCCGAACAATGCGCCTACACGCGCTCTTAAAGGTTTGGAAACGATTCAACAAGACTAAATCTGTACCCTATTCCAATTACAATAAGTAGCGAACTTATCGGACAAAAATAATCAAACAAAGGCAGTAGGCTAAAAGTGGGCATTAAACTGTATAACTGTTTTGAAAAAAAGGGGGGGAAAAGGCCGACATATAATGCCTAAAGGCTGCAGCCGGTGCGCGGAAAAGGTTCGCAACAAAAAGATGAGCCACCCATTTACAAACAATTGCATGAACTAGTCAATCTAAAAGCAATACCTTATTGAACATATATAAGGCGGAATTTGTTGCTAAAATATCACAGTTTTGGCTAAATGTAACGACTCCAAGAGGCACCAAGCCGAAAGAAAAGCGGAGCGAGAGACAACACACATTAAGAAAAAAAAAAGAGCGACTCACATATGGTGGTGACTGTCCCTACTGTCCATAGCATACAGTAACTCCAGCCTACATATTTTTGTTTAGGAATATAAGCATGTTAACATGCTCGGGGGTCAGACGCGAACGCAGCCTTGTAACTGTCAGTAGCAGAAAACACCCGCTCTGACGGGACCGAAGTTGCGGGGATGCAGAGGTATTGTCGCGCTAACTTTGACAGCCTGTGGAACCTTCTTCCATTCACTTTCCACCAGTCGGCAGGGTTATATTCAATTAAATGCTTCAAGACTCACAGTATGCAACACAACGTCCTTTTGATCGATAACAATATAAATTGATCGACGCATTTCTTAACGATCAATTATCGAGCATCGATTAATTATGCCCATCCCTAGTTGCAGCTGATAAAAGGTGGGGCAAAATTGAATTATTTTATATACTTCTGTGTAGCTCAATCCAAAACAATACATGATATATTATTTTTAAATTATAATTGAAATATTTTGTATTGACAATCAGAATCTGTAAAGTAACTGGTAACTAAAGTTACTGAATAAATGTAGTTGAGTAAAAAGTACAATATTTCCTCTGAATAGTATAGCCTAGTATAAAATTAATTCACAAAAGTAAAATACATCAACATTTTACTTAAGTACAGTACTTACTAGAGTAAATTTACTTAGTTACTTTTCCACCACTGAATATCCATATACTTGTAGAAAGAGCAACAGTGGATTTCAACAGAACTGTCAGGTTTTTAAAAAACACCGTACTTGATCCTTTCACCAACAGTCTGGTCATTCATCTTGAACGAGGTTATTGCTAACGTCGCAGCATTAGCAACAGGCGTTGCTATAGCAACAGGCTGTGTGCTAACATTAGCTTGTTGCTGCTGACCTGCATTTTCTGGCTCAGTAGTATTTGACTGTCTGAGAGTTCTGTCATCATGCCACTCCGTTCCGGTTCGCATTCTCTTTGTGCCTTTTAGGAGCCAGGCCAACTTTACTATCGTGTCTTTTGTTTATGCCTGTTTATCCAACACTGCTGTGGATCATGAGCAAATGTGACGTTCCACTTCCGTGACAACAAACTAGTGGGCGTCACATAATAGCCTACCGGCGAGAACATAGAGGCAAGCGTCACGTAGTGCGCCCTGGCTAATGTAGTTTAGCTGCCATGAATCACCGAGAGACAGCTTTGGAGAGGAAAGGAAAGGGTTCTGGGAGCTTGTGAGAAGTCCGAGAAAAGTCCCGGTATGCCATGGGGTAAAATCTAGAAGTAGGGGTACTGCGTACCGGTGCGTACCGGCCCACTTAAAGCACTGCTTGTTGCACCCATTTTACACACTTCTCTGTGTCACTTATTGGACCCATATTATCACACACCTCTCTAAATCTGTCACTTGTTGCGCCCATTTTACACACTTCTATGTGTCACTTATTGGACCCATATTGTTACACACCTCTCTAAATCCGTCACTTGTTGCGCCCATTTTACACACTTCTATGTGTCACTTATTGGACCCATATTGTTACACACCTCTCTAAATCTGTCACTTGTTGCGCCCATTTTACACACTTCTCTGTGTCACTTATTGGACCCATATTGTTACACACCTCTCTAAATCTGTCACTTGTTGCGCCCATTTTACACACTTCTATGTGTCACTTATTGGACCCATATTGTTACACACCTCTCTAAATCTGTCACTTGTTGCGCCCATTTTACACACTTCTATGTGTCACTTATTGGACCCGTATTATCACACTCTCTGAATCTCACTTGTTGCGCCCATTTTACACACTTCTGTGTGTCACTTATTGGACCCATATTATTACCCACTTCTCACTTGTGGACACTATGTTATCAATGTCTCTAATTAATAATCATTAGATTTTTGGGCTATTGCAGCATAATGTTTTAGAATTAAGTTTTCAGATAGTAGTGTAGGCTAATGCTCATTGAGGGTGGAAAAGGTGGCAAAAGTTAAATCACAACCTACTATTCATTTATGTGCACAATTTTGGAATGAAAATGATAAAAAAATGGTTACCTAAAAGGTGGTTAGTTTGTCTTTCTGTCTTTGTGTGTGTCTGGCTTGGAAATGTAATCTCAATTTGGCAACCCTGACTACGGCACGTGCACATTGAGAACACATGCCGTGTTTACACTTCACAACAACAACAAACCAAGCTAACATAGCTGCATACTATGGCTGAAGTTAAAAATGAGTGAACAAACCACAAACTCTACCAGCCTCGGATTTAATAGCTCAATGTGGATCATTCTCACTCACATGGAGGTGGTTTGGCTTTGAAAACACTGATGTTGCTCAAAAGACGCCAATCTGCAAACTATGTCAGAAAGCGGTTGCCGTCAAAGACAGCTCGTCAACAAACTTGTTTCACCATCTGCAAATTAACCACAGCACAGAATATGAAGAATATGAAAAGCTTCGGCAGTCAGCGGTCGACCACGACCGGCCTGCAAGGTACCGACAAGAAAACACAGCGTCATTCGGCAAGGGAGTGCCTTACAACAAGAAGGGCAATAGATGGCAAGGAATAACAAAATCTGTCACCACTCTTTGTGCAGTATTTGACGCATAAAGATTGGATTTGGAGACTTAGTTTTGTTCTTGCTTATGCTGCACAATTCACCTTCCAGCACAGCAGTCAAATGTGTATCCACATTCTAATGTTCATGCCTTGTAGTTCAAATATGATGAGTATTGTTTACATTAGGGGGAAGTGTCAGTTTAAAATGCTCTCATGATAGTTTGTTAGTGCAATATTTTATAGTGTAAATCCTATAAGCCACTTTGAAATGGTTTACGTATACTTGCACTGAATGATCTCAATACTTGCACTGGTGATTTCAGTGTTTTTGTATTGTACTTACTTGAATGACTCAGTTTTAAGTTAATAAATAAGACTTGTTTTTCTTGAACAAGCTGTTTTTGTCAATATTAGCATTAACATTTAATATTCTATTAACAAGAGCGAGCTAGTACAATAGGCCTTTGATGCTTTTACAAACACATTTTTGAGGGATGCAAAATATCGTCAATTATCGTTATCGGCAAAATCCCAAAAAATATTGGGATATTGATTTTTGTCAATATCGCATACCCCTATCTGACACCCCATGCCGATGTGTGCCTTACACAGCACAGCGAAACGGGAGCACACAGGTGGCACACAGCGTGCACGGGAGAATAGAGCCTCAGACTCATGCAGAGTTGGAGCGGAAATATGCGGATTTAACCTCTCAAAATGAACGGACCCGATCCTAAAAACAGGAAAACACAGTATGTCAGATGATTATACTGAATTATGTTAGTTTCAGCCCACATTGACCATTTTAGGCGGTGGCGGCCACCACCAAAATTAGGGCCCATCCACACGGAGACGTGTTGCCAAAAAATAGACAAAGCCCTAAAATACCATAAAAAGTGGTGTGTCTTATTTTTAGGGCTAAGTAATACAATTGGATACTGGTTTGGAGTCACTGGGTCACATGATGTGGAAGTTATTGAACAAAAATGATCAATTCTGCATATTAATATTCATAGAAAATAGACAAAGCACTAAAATAGCATAAAAAGTGGTGTGTCATATTTGATCAGTTTGGTAATACAATTGGATACTGGTTTGGAGTCACTGGGTCACATGATGTGGAAGTTATTGAACAAAAATGATAATTTCTGCATATTAATATTCATAGAAAATAGACAAAGCACTAAATCTTGTGAAAATCATATGGTGTAAGGAGGAGGCCTTAGTTTGGGTGAAGTGTCTGGCTGATACCTATTTATTACAGCTGATTTTATGGATGTTCTTGATCTCAGCTACTTTGATCAGAGGAAAAAAACTCATTGTTAATCAATTCCTTTGCAATTTAGGAGAAATAGGGTGAGAGAAACCGCTTTATGAATGGTAAGGGCAGTGTCCCCGTTTTAGTTTTTCAAAGACAAAAACACTACATGTTTGAGGTTTTTACGCCTCTGAACCGAAAATGTCACCTGATTTTGTCTCAGAAATCTGGTCACCTTAGTTTCGACCAATGCTTGTTAGCAATTGAAAAAGAAATAACAGGGAAAAACTGGAGAAACCTCAGGGTGAGAGACAGAGGAGGGATCCCTCACCCAGGACAGGCAGACGTGCAATAGATGTACAAGAAAAGTTTACAACATAGAATATGCAAAACATGGAAATGGTCAGGCTGTGGTTTTGAAAACCCAGGCGCTCACCCTGCGACAGTCCTTTCACAGCCAACTGACTTTATTTAATTTAAAATGTTTGTTTTCTGTTCTAAAAGTGCCTGTTATTTGTTTTTGTCATTGTTCATTCGTTCATATTGTCGGCACATATAACTACTGTCATGGGGTACAGACACTTTAAAGTAGCTTCTTGGAATGTGAATGGTTTGAATAATCCAGTTAAGAGGAGTAGAGTAATGGCTAAGATGAGAAGGGAGAAACCTCAGATCATATTTCTACAGGAAACCCATCTATCTAAAGATGAACATGAAAAACTAAAGCAGTTTGGGTACAAGAACACATTTTATAGTTCCTTTAAGACAGGCCACAAAAGAGGTGTAGCGGTATTATTACATAATTCCCTAAATTTTGAATTAGTAAAGGAGATTAGGGATAGTGAGGGCAGATATATTTTAGTGCAAGGTAGAATAGAAAATAACATGACCACTCTTATCTCTGTTTATCTACCTCCACAAAGTGATCCAAAACTAATGAAGACAGTTCTCGAGCTCATAGCCTCAGAGTCACAAGGTACATTAATCTGTGCTGGAGATTTTAACACTGTAATAAATAGAGAAGACACATCTAACAATAAGAGGACTGTATCACCACAAAATAAAATCCTGAGAAAGGGCCTAGAGGAGATTGGCTTACTGGATGTCTGGAGAGAACTTCACCCAACGGATAGAGACTATACATATTTTTCAGCTCCCCATACAGTATACTCAAGGATCGATTTTTTCTTCGTTTTTAAGAATGACAGACACAGAATTATTAACTGTGATATCGGCTCAAGGGACACTTCAGACCACTCACCGATGTATCTAACATTGTACTTGGATAGTAGACCAAAAAGAACAATTTGGAGACTCAATACAGCCTTGCTTAATAACAAAACTGTCATACAACAAATAAAAGCTGAAATTAAAACTTATCTTGAAATAAATGATAATGGAGAAGTAAACCCGAATATACTATGGGACGCTTTGAAGGCAGTTATTAAGGGTAAACTGATATCCATCGGCACAAATATTAAGAAAACAAAAGAAAAAAAACTTAAAAGAGCTTGAAGGTAGACTGAGAGAACTAGAAAAGCACCACATCGAAAATCCGAGTGACCAGATATTGAGGCAAATAAAAGAAATAAAGAATCAAATGTCTAACAATTATAAAGAAGAGTTAGACAAAAAATACAAATTCATAAAACAAACATATTACGAAGTAGGTCCCAGTGCTACAAAAATATTAGCAAAAAAAATTAAGAAAAAACAGATCTCACAATCTATATACAAAATATTAGATCCCAAGACAGGACGAATGTATAACGATTTGGATGAAATTTATGCTGCATTCCGGACATATTACAAGACGTTATACTCTCAACCAAAACAAGATAACAAGGAGAATATAAAAGTTTTTCTGAACTCATTGGATTTGCCCTCAATTGGAGAATTTCAAAATAAGAATCTAACCTCACAGATCACTGAGGAAGAATTAGGGATTGTAATGAATTCATTAAAAAACAATAAAACTCCAGGAACCGACGGTCTACCTGCTGAATGGTATAAAATGTTTAAAGAGCTGAATCCAGTGCTCTTGAAATCTTTCAATTGGACACTTGAGAAAATGTCTATCCCTCCGTCATGGAATGAAGCCTTCATCTCTATTATCCCAAAAGAGGGGAAAAATAAATTGTTATGCAGTTCATATAGGCCAATTTAAATTTTAAATCAAGATTACCGACTGTACACATCTATTATATCCAAAAGACTAGACTCCTTTATTCCTGAAATGATTGACAATGACCAAACTGGATTTGTCCGGGAACGTCAAACACAAGATAATATCAGACGCTCTCTTCATATAATACAAAACATAAAGGAAAATAAAATGAATGCTGTGTTAGTCAGTCTTGATGCTGAGAAGGCTTTTGATTGCGTCAGCTGGGAATATTTGTTTTTAGTTCTTGAACGATTTGGCTTCACAGAAAATTCAATTAATAGTATTAAAACCCTATACTCAGCACCAACAGCAAGAATCAAGATAAACGGGCGCCTAACTGAATGTATAAAACTGGAACGATCCACTCGCCAAGGATGCTCACTTTCGCCTACACTATTTGCACTATACATAGAACCTTTGGCTCAGGCAATCAGAGAGAAGGAGAATATTCAAGGAATTACGCACAATGAAACCGAACATAAAATAGGATTATATGCTGATGATGTTATTTTATATATTTCAAACCCAGAAGCATCACTGTGCGCGCTTTTGGATTTCCTTGACATATTTGGGGCATTCTCAGGCTATAAACTCAACATACAAAAAACACAAATACTAGCATACAACTATAATCCGCCACCGGACCTTAGGCAAAGACTTCCAGTTGATTGGTCTCAAAAGGCAATCAAATACTTAGGAGTCTGGTTAACCCACTGTCCCAGTGACCTATATAAAAAAAACGATGATACGGTGAGCAAGAAAATTAAAGAAGATCTGAATCACTGGACAACATTCTTGCTAGAATTGAGACTATTAAAACATTTATTCTACCCAGGCTGCTTTACCTGTTTATGTCTTTACCAGTAAAAATTCAAATTAAACAGTTTCACGATTGGGACAAACTCATTTCTCGATTTATTTGGATGGGAAAGAAACCTAGGATTAAATATAGTACATTAAAAACCAGTAAAGAACGAGGTGGAATGTCTCTTCCTAATCTTTGGGATTATTACCTTGCTGCCCAAATGAAAACAATAGTTCTTTGGAGTGATGACAGATATGAGGCCAAATGGAAGGAGATTGAGAGATTGTACAAATGCATACCAATACAAGCAATGATTGGGGACCATAAACTATTTTCAATTAATCAGGAAGACATTAATCCCTTGGTTTCCTTTACTTTAAATACCTGGTTTGATGTCATAAAACAATTAAAATTATGGACCCAGTTAAAACAACTTAGATGGATTGCATTTGATTCAGATTTCAAACCAAATTGTATGGACTCTAGGTTTAAATTCTGGATGGATAAAGGAATCACTGCTTACTATAGCATAATAGAAAAGAACACATTACAAAGCTTCCAGACGCTTAGAGAAAAATACAATTTAGAAAAACAGGATTTTTTCAGATATTTGCAGTTACGCCACTACTTCTTAAAAGAGATTGACAAAAAGCAGACAAATCTGGAACCTAATGGGATTATACAATTGATAATACAAACGTACAATAGCAGTACTAAATCAATCATCTCAAAACTATATCAGGGAATAGCAAATGGCAGAGGAACTTCCACAAGTTACATTAAGGAGAGATGGGAAAAGGAACTACATGACACAATAACCTCCCAACAATGGGAGAATATATGTGAAAATGTTTTCTCTACAACCTGTTCTGCTTACTGGCGTGAATTTAGCTGGAAGAACCTTGTTCGCTACTTCATTACTCCTAAATTGAAAATGCATATAACATCATCAAACCATCCATGCTGGAGGGACTGTGGTGTAATAGGAGCAAACCATTATCACATATTTTGGGACTGTCTAAAATTAAAAAGATTTTGGGAGGAAATCTGGGAAATTATGAAGCAAATTCTGGGGATACAGATTCCATTGACGTGTGTATCATTGTATTTGGGTGATTTTCCAGAAGAATTACCGAGAACTGATAAATATCTTCTGAAAATATTAACTGCAGCAGCAAAAAAAGCCATTACTCGCAAATGGTTACAGGCCGATCCACCTACAATAGATAATTGGCTAGAAATTATTAAAGAGATTCACGAGATGGAAAGGTTAACTCTTCTGCTTAGATTGGAGTATGATTTATATATTGCAAGATGGACAAAATGGAATATATATTTGCTTAAATAAGGGTATGGTTTGTGATGTGTTGGGATGTCTGATATCTTATAATACTGTTTGCTTTCCGGTAGCTATTAATGCCGCTTTTCCACTGCCAGTACCAACTCGACTCGACTCGACTCAACTCGGTTTGGTTGCGTTTCCATCTAAAAAAGTACCTCTTCAATGTGGGCGGGTCGTAGAAAAGAACCTCTCCACCATGGGCGGGTCATCATTAGGTTTTAATCACGGGAGACGCGATTCCCGGGAAATCTGAATCTGATCAAGACTATTTCCTGATTCCCGGGAAAGGTTATGATGGGAAATAAAATAAAATAAAATAAAATAAAAAGCGCAATGACTGCGCGTCTATTGTTGTCATACGGTAACGTTGATCAAGGCGAAACTCGAGCCCTAGGAAAGGAACGACACTGAAACTAAACAGCGAAACGCTGATCCTCCGTGGACTCCAGCCACGCCGGACACAGACAACCACGCCGGACACACATAACGACGCGCAGCCTAACTCTAGCCCCGGGAAAGGAGCGACACACACGGCGAAACGCTGATCAGTGTCCCCCTTGGGAGCGGGTTCGTGGACTCCAACCACGCCGGACACAACTTAACTTTGAGAGATTATTCCCATTTACAGCCACTGGCCAATCAGTTACCAGCAGCCTGTTTACGTCACACAAAAGTACCTACTCCTCTCGCTTGGAACCTCGACGGAGGTAGTACTAAAAAAAAGTACCCGGCCGGTACTAGGTACCAGGCACTTTTTTTGCCAATGGAAACGCAAAAAAGGCGTGGCGAGTCGAGTCGAGTCGAGCTGGTACTGGCGGTGGAAAAGCGGCATAAGTCAATTCTACAACCTCTGTGACCCATGCAACATTTGCGATAATAACAAAAGAATACTGCCGTGCCGACAGTTGTATCTGTTATCTGTACTGTCTATATCATTGTTTTGTTGCAAAAATGCTCAATAAAAACTAAGCATTAAAAAAAAAAGAGTTTGTTTTCTGAAGAGTTCAGATCGGTCAGGGCTATCATTTTAGCTGCTCCATCCGCACTCAAAATAACGTCATCTAAAGACATAAATATGACAGCGACATTATTAATATCTACACACTGCGTAACTTTAAAATTATATAAACTCACCGCCACCGGCATTTAAGACGTTTTAGCAGCAGCTGAGTGTGACTCCTGAGCTGATGGTCTGTGACTCCGGGGTTAGCTCCGGCTAACATTAGGTGGCAGGGGTGCTGAATACGGCACAACAGGATCCAAAAAGTTCAATATATAAACTCCTCCCGTCCGTAAACAGCTCCAGATTTAGTGGAGAACTTGGTGTGGTGGTTCCAACAGAGGGTTTCGTGCATGGATTCTTTGGGCCTGTTGCAATACGACCACCGTAGAGCTACTTAGCTTTCCAAAAGGTCTACTGGCTTGAGATTCAAGGTCATTAATCTATGTCCAAAATAAAGTTCACACACCAAGTTTCAAGTCATTTGGTCCATTTTTGTATACTTTTAGCATGCAAAAATGCATTCCAAATAATATGGAAGAATTATCCTATCTTTATTTGAGAGCATGGTTTCATTCCTTTTCAGACAGATTTATTCTCCTTGCGCTCACATTTTCTGCTCGCACTTGGATGTCTGCCGCTTTCTTTCAAAATGTGTGCTTGAACTCAAAAATCACATGCTTGTGCTCACATTTATTCTGCTTGCACACAAAACTTTCGCTCGCATTCAAATATGTCCTGTGCGCGCTCAGATCTGAAGTCTGCGCGCTCTGATCTGAAGTCTGCGTGCTCAAATCTAATGTGCTCACACTCAGAACACGCAATCCCCTCAAGTTGAGGAGTCTGCTCAGCCTCAGACTCAAGGCTGTCCCTCCCTGCTCTTAAAATATTGTGTTTCACCAGCCAATAGGGAGACAGCTAGAGTGTGGACCAATCAAATGACGGATGCCGCCTTGGGTGCGTTCCTTCGCACTTTTTTGAGTGCTCTGTATATGGTCTGTTTGTAAATATATATATATATATATATATATATATATATATATATATATATACCATATTAGCCAGCTATTTGAATCGTCACTTATCACTTATCGTCACCCATCAAAAAGTACAGGTCTGAGCGAAATGGCAAGCACTTGATGTTTCCAAAAGGCGATTACTTGCAGGCCCGCCCATCAAAAAGTACAGGTCTGAGCGGCACCAAACCCACACCTTTCTGCTCATCCTAGACTATTAAAAAATCAGACTTCTACAGCTTTCAGAAAACAATTTGCCTGAAACTGGCCAGCTGTGTGAGAGGCTATGAGAGTGTATGCACCTGACACCCTCTTGAATTTGACTTTATGAGACATCCAATTAAGAAAACTAAATGACTTGAGAGGTTTATTTTTTGTATTCTTGTATAGGGGCCCGATTGCATCCTCTGTGCCGAATATGGGGTCTCTAGGGTGACAGGGGACCACACAGGTCCCTATGAGACACTTATGGAGGGAAAGTGTCTCATAGGGACCTGTGCTTTTCTTTAATATTTAATAAACTATTTGAGCCAGAAGGCTGAAACTTTAGTATGTGCATCGTGACGGGCAGTGGGACGAGTGTGCCGAGTTCCGGACCCGAGCGACCTTCAGAAGTGTCAAAGGTCAGGGGGTCAGGGGGTATCTGGCAGAGGCCTAATCCTGAGCTTAACTATTTAACCCTTGACCTCACCCTAACCCTGACCATTTTTGAATATGTTGCTCAACAGAGGGTTTCGTGCATGGATTCTTTGGGCCTGTTGCAATACGACCACCGTAGAGCTACTTAGCTTTCCAAAAGGTCTACTGGCTTGAGTAGACCAAACCCACACCTTTCTGCTCATCCTAAACCGCTGAACGACATATTAAAAAATCAGACTTCTACAGCTTTCAGAAAACAATTTGCCTGAAACTGGCCAGCTGTGTGAGAGGCTATGAGAGTGTATGCACCTGACACCCTCTTGAATTTGACTTTGTGAGACATTCGGTTAAGAAAACTAAATGACTTGAGAGGTTTATTTTTTGTATTCTTGTATAGGGGCCCGATCGCATCCTCTGTGCCGAATTTGGGCAAAATCTCCACCTAAGAAGAAATATTTTTTCAATATTTCATAAACGCTTCGAGCCAGGAGGCTGAAATTTGAGTATGTGCATCTTGACCTGGTGTGTGACAAGTGCGCCAATTCGAATGGCCTATTCAAATCGAAGAATTTGTATTCTCCTTTAATCATGCCAATCCTTGAACATTGTGGCAAGCTAGGGGAAACCTCTGGGTCACCACAGCAGAGGGGGCGGACCCACAGGCTCAGGGCCTGCAGCCCATCAAGTGATCAGAGAGATTTACTTGCCTTTCTCCCAAGCACTCAGTTTGGTTGAGGACAAGCAGCAGTCAACATTTCTCTGGTTTCCACATGATTGAGGATTGTCAGCTCACGTGAGTTTTGATGAACTTTGATGAACCCAACACCACAATGGATCCATGTGGAAAGTTAGTAATGTTTGGGACTCACCTGGTCTCTCCTCCTCACCACCCAGGGAAGCTGGGCTGCACCCCCCACATCAAGTGTAACTAAAATGAAAGCCTCACCACTCTGCAATTCCTTGTTCAAAGGCTTTGCTTGCTTGAGTAGTTTGTAATGGGTTTGTCTCAATGAAAGCAGTACTGAAGAGTTATAATTGTAACTAGGTACGTCACAGGATCACACTTTCTGTTTGCCCGGGAGTAGGGGCTTTCTTCCTACCTGTTGCATCTAACTGCAATTATACAGTAATAAGATAGTTATATTAAAAATAAATTCACATCCAAACATGAGATATCAACTAGAACATGGTTTATTTATTTTACTGACCAAGCACATGACATTTTGTGTGGTTTCTTTTTTTGTGTTGAACAAGCAAATTATACTTTTTAGTTTAGTCCATGGGTCTCCTCCCAACACATGATATATCAACTACCACAACATGGTTTCCTTCTTTTGCTGAACAAGCACATCACAGTTTGATTGGTTTCTTTTTTTTGCTGAACAAGCAAATTATAAATTTTAGTTTAGTCCGTGGGTCTCGTCCCTACAACGGCGTATAAGACTTGGCCAAAGATTTGTGGCAACCTAAGAAAAACAGTTAGAACAGACAGACAGCTTTCATCTTAACGTGTTTCAATATTTCACTATTTGCACTGTGTGAAAAAAAGCGGCAGTGGATGAGAGACTGCACTGTGGCGCTTATAACGTAAAACCTTAACGGCACTATTATTTTTGATGCGCGATTCCCAACACTCCTCCAGCTACTGTGCAAAAATAAAAATAAATAAAAAATGAAACTAAAACGGTCTGCCACAGACGAATAAAAAGTTAATACCACAGAAGCCCCCCAGACAGGGTCAATGGCTAAAGGCTTTTCTCTTGAGAGCTGTGATCTTGTTCTTTACATGGAATTTGACTGCTCTCCAGTCACGCTCTTTTAATGCTTCCGGGTTTGCATTGATGCAGGCAATGCAGTCATTTTTCCCTGGCACTACAAACTTCTCAATGAATTTTCGGCTCATGCTTCTTTCGACAGCTGATGTTTCTTCTTTGGTCCAAGGCTTCTTCGTTGTTGTGTGGCGACCTACATGAAAAATGAGAACCGTTTAGGTAATCTGTCTGTCTGTCTGTCTGTCTCTCTGTCATTTGAGCTCCAGTACCAAACCCAGCTGTTCATGAGAGGCTCACAGTAAATGATCCCATTGAGCTACAACACATCTTGTATGTATTGTTCATAAACATATGCCGTCCCTCCCACATACACAAATAAATTAAAATGTCAGTGCACTTGACTATCCTTTGTGGGTTGAAGAAATTGTGGTAGAGTTTGACATGACAGCGACAATACAGCTACAGTAAATGCAACTTGAGACCTAGAACCCCACTACCTGATTTGATCAAAACCTTGTTTTGAATATTTCCTCACCTTTTATAGAAGAAGAAATACCACTGGATGACACCTCCATTTGGGTTGGGATTTCAGGGGGCAGGGTGTTGCTCAGTCTGGTCTCTACAAATAAAAAACATTTAAAAAGTTTAATAAGTCATCTACTTAACAATACCTTATAGTTAGTGCGTGGAGTGCCAAGCCCTTTAGAAAAAGCAGTTCTCAACCTTGTCAATGTCAAGGACCCAAGCATTAATCATTTTGGGACCCTGTTAATTTTAACTGTAGGGGGGTACAAAATAAACCAACTACAGTTACACTCCACAAAGACCCCTGGGGGTCTCCAAATGCTACGCAGGGAAACGTCGCTTAGATGGGCAATATCATGCATTCTGTGCCGTTCATGCTTTTCGTTAACCAAGTGGATTACTTTGAAGTGAACTATAACTGAAATGTACTTTTTAACTTTTATTCTATTGGACACTTTATTCCATTGTACACTTTTAGGTGCTGCTATAGTAGATATTGTTACTATAAATAAGCACATTGTAATGTAACATCACCTGTACACTACTTGTAAATATGAAGATATTCTTGCCTAGGACCTTTCTTTCTTCTTACTACACCCGCTATATCCCATCCCCCAGTCCCCAACAGAGTAAATGGAGTTGAAGAATTATGCACATTGTTTTACACTGCTGTTAACCTGTGCTGTGACAATAAAGTTTTCCAATTCTGATTCATAAGTCATACTTAAAATCAAAATGTGTCACATTTGACACTTCTATTTTGGCAGGGTGACACCATCAGGGCTTACAGATATGCAACATTTGTCCAAAGGCACAATCTGTAAACAGCTGTTAGGAGCAGCTAGCATATTTAGGCTAAGTTAGTCACTGTAGGAATAGCCACATCTCAATGCTTGCATTACCTATAAAAGTTACATATATCCAACAACACATACCTGACATGACCTCTCCTCCCCTGATCTCGCTGTCTTCTCCTTCCCCGATCTCGCTGTCGTCTCCTTCTCCCATCTCGTCTTCTCCTTGCACCTCTTCCTTGTCAGGCGTCAGTGTTGGTACAGACTCTATGGGATTAAGAAAAAGAAAAGTAAAAGGTAATACAAGTGAATCTGTTTTGTTAATTTAAGTGTTAAATGACTGCTACTTTAAAATAATTAATAAAAAATTGGGTCATGCAGAGAAATGCTGTGTACCGTCTGGGGAGATGTCTATCTCGTCAAGGTTCATCCCTATATAGTCTCCAATCCGTCCCTGCTGCATAGCGAGTAGGAGCTTGCTGACTTTGGCAATTTGAAGGGTGTCCAGCTTGAGCCTGTAGAAGTCGTCATGGATCCTAATATTGTGGCCGAGGTACCTTGCCAATTGATCACGGTCTGCGTCTTTGAGATTCAGTACACTCGACAATGTTGCAATTTGTTTCCGCAGGTCTGTGGAGCGTAGGGCTTCGGGGTTTTTGGCACCACATTCATTTGAAAATTTTCGAATGCAATCAGAACCTCGGAGATATGTGTCTTTTTCTGGACGAGCAAACAAGTACATGTTGGTTTTTTTAACGGCACACTCCTCTCGTCTATTGCACAGCAGTTCAAGTGCTTCTTCAGTCTGTGGAGTTAGTAGTAAAGGAACACCTCGACTAAGCTTTCCTGGCAGTTCAATCCGAGTGAAATGTGAGAACATACTCATCTCGTTGGCTGTGAGGTGCTGTTTGACTTCTTCAATAGGCACTGATTTCGATCTTGACTGAAAAAACTTCAACTCCATCTTTGAGACTTCACCTTCCCTTCGGCGGTTGAACAGTATAACATTTGTCAAAGTAGCCTCACACAACTGTTTCCAGTTAGCTGTTGAAACCACCTCTTTCAATTCCTTGATGCCTTGGGTTACCTCTTTATCTAGATGAACATGAAGAAGTCTAACATCATCTGTAAATGGTAATAGCTTGGGAGCATTAAATTTAGCCTCCCTGAGGTCCCTCCTGCCATGACCTGCCATGTACACGCCCCAGTGACTATCATAAATAGTGGAAAATGCATGGTACCGCTCTGCTTCTGCATGATCTAAGTACTGCAGTGCTTCGGCTCTTAAGTACTTTGCCATGTTGTTCAATCCAGTACCCAATTTACCATTAAGACTTGGAATTTCGGACTTTGATGTCGTTTCGTCAAATCCGACTACGTGACGGGCAACTTTAATGGTCTCCTTGAAATTCTCAGGGCTCACTAGGTCTTTGGTTGTCTTCATAGTTGTCATCTCTCTTGCTGCCTTTATCAACCTACCAAGACTCCTCAGCTGTTGTGTGACAGTCTTCTTATTGCCAACTGTGTCAGTACTACTACCCATGACCTTGTTCATTAAATGGCAGCCAAAACCCCAGATTGCTGGATCAGTTTTGACAATATCAGTGACATCATCTTGACGCATGCTCTTGGTCAGATCATTGAACATTTCAGGGGTGCCTGAAGGTGAAGGTTGTTCAATAGAGCAGGTGGCCAGCACTCGAGTTTTAGAAAATGTCTTCTGTGCCCCTTCTTCGGATGGCCGTTTATCGCATTTTCTAAGATGTTTCCACAACAGTTTTCTTACAAAAAGGCCAAGGCAGTGGGAACAGTGCACATATTCTTTCTCCGAACTGTGTGTTCTGGGTCGCTTTTTTGCGATGAGGCTCCCTTGTCCACTCTTGAGCACAGATGCATTGTGCATAAAGTTGCCACTGCTTCTTAGAAAATTCAAATGACATTTTCTTTCCTTTGAACCCTTGTTGTAACTTAAAGCCTTGGCAACTTCAGCCAAAGCACTGTGACGACGCTCCAGATGTCTTGCATATTTATTTACTGAAGTTTCACAAAACTGGCAGTACTGCATTTTGTCATATACCCTTTTCCCATCTGACTTTTGAGAGACTGCAGGAACAGACACAGATGGAGGAGACAGTGGTGTATCACCATCTTCCGCAACAGGAGGACTTTTTGATGTGGTAGGGATGCTGCTTCTTGCTTTCCATGAACCTGGCGCTCTGCACCTGCTCTTTGATGACACTGTATGGTCTTTCTTAGTTGTCCTCTTTTTTTTGGCCTTCTGTTTGGATATCAGGTCAATTGTGTCATCGAAGAATTCTTCACTTCCGTTCGAATCATCTGTGCTGTCCTCACATTCACCTTTAGGTGGTATATATTCGTCTCCCATGTCTACACTGGAGGAATCCCATTCTGATTCATCACCAAACTGATCCACTGTGCCATCTGGCTTCAACTCGTCTGAAGAACGATCCACTGCCGACTCATCTTGCTTTTTAATGGTCTGCTGCCGGTGCTGTGCTGAAGTCTTCCGCTTTGTCTGTGTCTGTTCTGCCGTGTTGTTGTCCACGCTTTTCTGCAGGGAGTAAAACAAAGAAAGAGAAACTCATGACTGAAAGTTCTTCCAAGTCACAATCTGTGATTTGTCAGAGCATGTGAAGAGCGCATGGTGATTCCTAAACAACAACCACAGTGCAGGAACTACTTTACTGTTTGTTGTTGTGTGCCCTGTTCTGGATATGTCTTAAATCTAATAAGAAAGACTGGAATCACACATAGCGATTGAGACCTTGAAACCATGACCCACCGTGTCACAGGGCTCTGGCAAAGAGGACACACCTTCCACAGTAGCTGGAGGAGTGTCTACGAATGCACTGTCAGGTGAGGTTGTAGGCTCTGCTGGCTTCTGTAAAACACAATACAAAAGCATGTGGTCCCCACTAGTTATGACACTGCCCTGTGAGAGTAAACAAGTTTCTGCCTAACAGAAATAGGCTGCTGAACAAGAAGGAAAACAGGCAGCTAGTGAACATTACTGTTCTGCCTTTTAAGGACTTTGCACAAACCACTTAACCTTGCACATCTGAGAAAATATTGCACAAATCCAGTATATTAGCTTGCACAAACTGATACATGCCATACAAATTCAGTAGATGTATGTGGAACACTTGAAACTGAACTGTGTAGAGTCTGGACTCTACTTTTTTTCCACTAACCAAGTGGACTACTTTGAAGTGGATTATAACTGGACTTTTATCAAGTCAATTTACATGCGTGTTGGAATCGCCATGTGCTGATCTATCAGTAGTCAGGAGGCTTCAGCTCAATTCATACTGGTGCGAGGGTGGACCTACAAGCTGCTGTGGGCTTTCAGGTTGCCTGTTGTCTGTGTGAGACAGCAACGTGGATAGCGATGCACCGATCCGATATTTGGATCGGACATCGGCTCCGACATTGACTAATTAGATGGATCGGATATTGGATAAATGAGGCAGATCCATGAGCCGATCTACTCACTTCAATTCTATGTTAGTGATGCCGCTACAACACGTGTTCGCCGCAGGCGCAGCAACAAATACAGAGCAACAATATTTTACAAAGTTAGGAAAATAACTTTAGAGTCCAGCCTAATGCCTTCACTGTCTTCCACATGGCGAGGTGACCAGCAGCCAAGCCCATTAAACGCCCCACGGGCCACATCCAGCCCGCAGGCACCATTAATAAATTTGTGAATTTCATGCTCAACATCCAAATGACTTAGTCTTTTGTTTCTTTTTAATGGTCTGCTGCCGGTGCTGTGCTGAAGTCTTCCGCTTTGTCTGTGTCTGTACTGCCGTGTTGTTGTCCACGCTTGTCTGCAGGGGGTAAAACAAAGAAAGAGAAACTCATGACTGAAAGTTCTTCCAAGTCACAATCTGTGATTTGTCAGAGCATGTGAAGAGCGCATGGTGATTCCCAAACAACAACAACCACAGTGCAGGAACTACTTTACTGTTTGTTGTTTAGGCATTGTCACTGTAAACTTGGTATCACAGACTTGGTGAGGGAATCACAGACTGAGGCTCTTAAGCTTTGCCTTAATGAAATATCCAATAATCAAAATTAACATGCTCTGAAAATGACTGAGGCCCACCCATATAACCCACTTAACACAAAGTCTGCAAAAGCTTTTGAGATTTCGAAGTGTGCCCTGTTCTGGATATGTCTTAAATCTAATAAGAAAGACTGGAATCACACATAGCGATTGAGACCTTGAAACCATGACCCACCTTGTCACAGGGCTCTGGCAAAGAGGACACGCCTTCCACAGTAGCTGGAGGAGTGTCTACGAATGCACTGTCAGGTGAGGTTGTAGGCTCTGCTGGCTTCTGTAAAACACAATACAAAAGCATGTGGTCCCCACTAGTTATCACACTGCCCTGTGAGAGTAAACAAGTTTCTGCCTAACAGAAATAGGCTGCTGAACAAGAAGGAAAACAGGCAGCTAGTGAACATTACTGTTCTGCCTTTTAAGGACTTTGCACAAACCACTTAACCTTGCACATCTGAGAAAATATTGCACAAATCCAGTATATTAGCTTGCACAAACTGATACATACCTTTCGCCATGGCCAGTCTTTTCCTCCATAATTGTAGGAGATCTCTTCACTTCTGCTTATAGGCCTGGTCGCAAATAGGCAAATGTGGCTTATTTTATCCACCTCCACCAGCCTCATTCTGCTGTTTGGGTTCAAGTGGTCATCATTAACCAACCTACCCAGGGACCCATCCTCTTTGGCACCATCAACACTAAAACAAACAACATCATCCAGTTTCTGAATAAGCGGTGACGTTAAAGCAGTAAGGTCAAATGCAATTCTAACCTACACAACCAACAGTACAAATTGGAAAGAGAGATGTAAACCTACCATAGAGACTTTCCAGCAAGGTCAAAAATGAAAACACGCTGGGTTGGTGTGTACACCTCTCTCCTCCTCTGCGCTTCAGAGTCAGAAATGAGTTCGCCTCTGTACTCTAATATGAAGTCCCCTTGGTTGAAGGTTTTTTTGGCAAAATACCCCACGCCCTGTAAAAAAAAGCGACAAAGTTTATGCAGGGGTCAGGGGAAAAATAATATAACCTGGTATAACCCTGACTTCAATATCATTGCTGAGGCTCAAAATCATTGATTGCTATACTAGTAATAACTAGTATAGTAGTAGTAGTAGTAGTAGTAGTAGTAGTAAACCTTTTTCAGCATTTATGAATAATGCTTCAAGGCTGTCCAGCTTGTCAGTCTTGTTCTTTATATGCGATATTGCGGATTAATTCTCTGTCTTTTCTCTCTCCCTTGTTGGGCAAAATAACCTGCTGAGCACATCACATGTACATTATAAATATAGCTAACTCCCACCCTAGCTTGAGGAGCACAACACATGGCAGTCACGTTACAATATAGTCAATTTTTAACACATAACACACACATGAGAACATGGTCAGGTGAAGGCCAGAACCAAGGCCCCATCTCTCCTCCCGGCAAATGGTAAACACTCAGACAATGCACCGTTTCATCCTCAGAACGGGAGGGCCACAAGCAGGAGACTCTGTGAGACTCTCCCCCGTCAGGAAGAACACAAGAAGATATACATGCATACACTAGAGCCTGGGAGGCAAGGTCAACCAAAGACACACAGAACCATACACATCTCAAACGCACACACCTCATCGAGAGGAAGATACAGCATAAGAGTGTATCACACAGGAACTCAGCCCTTCTTCTGCAGCAGACCTTCCACGGAGGCGAAGCTCTGGACGAACCATCAGCGCTGATTAGGGACTTAGACATATTCGATTTCTCACGCTTTATGACTCTGTATAACCGTTGCCACTTTACTTAATAAATCCAAGGTCCTCGTGCCGATAGACTTTATTACCTCTCCGTCTCATTTCATCTGGTCCAGTAACTAGACAGACCGTTTTTCCCAACAATTTGGTGACCTCCGACGTGAATTTTTTCTGAATTGAACACGCAACTGGGAAACGAGAGACGGAGAGCGGCACGACCTCGGGACCCCGGAGCACCGGACCGGTTCCTGCAGTCTCACCTCGTGCACGCCCAACAAAAGGTAGGCAGAACCTGTTGATGAAATCCAAACTCTGCATAGTTATATAGGAACCACATTAGGAGGTGAGACTGTGAGAGCGGTTCGCTACGGGATATCTCGTGGGGACGAATAGAGCTGCATCCCAGCATTTCCCCATAAACCCGATTGACCCTGAACGCGTGACACATCGAATATCGGCTTGTTGCATGGTGAAAGAATACCCTCGAGACCATAGGGCCTATAAGAATCGGGCATAGTGATACAAGACTACCGATGGCCAAGTAATGGATGTGTAATAAAGGCACCTGTGTATTAAGAGGGTTAGAGTCCCCACCTGTGTATCAAGAGGGTTAGAGTCCCCACCTGTGTAAAGAGGGTTAAAGTCCCCACCTGTGTATCAAGAGGGTCAGAGTCCCCACCAGTGTATCAAGAGGGCTAGAGTCCCCACCAGTGTATCAAGAGGGTTAGAGTCCCCACCAGTGTATCACGGGGTGGGGTTAGAGTCCCCACCTATGTCTTAAGGGGGTTGGAGTCCCTCGGGTGGGGTTAGAGTCCCCACCTATGTCTTAAGGGGGTTGGAGTCCCTCGGGTGGGGTTAGAGTCCCCACCTATGTCTTAAGGGGGTTGGAGTCCCTCGGGTGGGGTTGGAGTCCCTCGGGTGGGGTTAGAGTCCCCACCTATGTCTTAAGGGGGTTGGAGTCCCTCGGGGTGGGGTTAGAGTCCCCACCTATGTCTTAAGGGGGTTGGAGTCCCTCGGGCTGGGGTTAAAGTCCCCACCTGTGACTAAAGGGGGGTTAGAGTCCCCTTCTTTGTTCGTATATTAAATAATTCTATGTGGTAAGCTATATATTCATTGCATATGCGGGGACTGACGGACAGACACCTGAACTGACGCAGACTAGGGATAGCAGAGACCTCTCACCCCCACCTTCACGACCAGAGAGCAAGTGCGTGTGTATGGAGTCGAGAACGAGAGTCAGCGTGGGTGGAAGAATAGGAGAGCATGGGTGAGAGAGAGACAGAGAGACAGTGTGTGTATGCGCGAGTGAGAGAGAGAGGTTGAGACGGAGAGACTATGTGTGTGTGCGTGTGAGAGGCCCAGAGAAAAAAAAAAAAAAAAAAGAGAACAAGCGTATCTGTGAGCCGGCTAAATATAGAAATAAATCATTCAATGATAACCTGGGTGTGTGTGTGCAGCGTTTCCTTGTTTTGTTATGCTCAACGCTATGTGTGCAGCGCTTGCTTGCTTTGTTGTGCTCAACGCTATTTTGCCGTGTCTGATGATTGTGGGCGCGGGACACAGAATGAGAGGTCCGTTGATATGTTTCTGTGTGCATCTGCGAGAGACAGAATGAGAGGTCCGTTGATATGTTTCTGTGTGCGTCTGTGAGAGACAGAACGAAAGGTCCGTTGATATGTTTGTGTGCATCTGCGAGAGACAGAATGAGAGGTCCGTTGATATGTTTCTGTGTGCGTCTGTGAGAGACAGAACGAAAGGTCTGTTGATATGTGTCTGTGTGCGTCTGCGTGAAAGAGAGAATCTGTGAGTGAGTCAGTGGGTGTATGCGTGGTCCGCTCTATCTTCGCCCGTTAAAACGGGTAAAGGAAAGAATAGACAGATTGATAATAATGAATAATGTCTCTCTGACGTATTGCTTCGGTCTATGGCTTAACCTGCGGACCTAGATAAATTGACAATGATAAATAACTTTTTTACTGTGTTGCTTCAATTTACCGTTTGACTCGTTAAAACTAGACCTAGATAAGTTGACAAAGTTAAAGGATATCTCTTTTACTGTGTTTCTTTAAATTACTACTGGACCTGTCGCATAGATAAACTACGATACTAAACAACATCTCTTTGTCGCGTTGGTTGGCGATTTAGCCTGTTGAAACAGATTAATCAATAAAGATAGACAACGATTATTGGCTATGAGGAATATCTGGATGTATTGAATAACGTCTCCAGGCCCTGTTGTTGTTTTTTGCTTCCCCCCCCCCCTGTTTTTTCCTCCTTTTCTCCTCCTCCAAGAGTGACAAGAGTTACCACCTAGCCACTCATCCGCTCTCATGTGTTAGACAGGTCACACAGAGTTATAGCACCACAGCCGCCATTTTTTGAGTTCTCTCACTCAGTCCCAAGCCACACCTCCCCCTCCGCCAAATCTGGACCACTCCAGCCCTGCCCTTCCCCAACTACACCGCCCCCTACTGGACCACTCCGACTCTGCCCTTCCCCAACTACAGCGCCCCCTACTGGACCACTCCGACCCTGCCCTTCCCCAACTAAAGCGCCCCCTGCTGGACCACTCAGACTCTGCCCTTCCCCAACTACAGCGCCCCCTCCTGGACCACTCCGACTCTGCCCTTCCCCGACTACAGCGCCCCCTACTGGACCACTCCGACTCTGCCCTTCCCCAACTACAGCGCCCCCTACTGGACCACTCCGACCCTGCCCTTCCCCAACTACACCGCCCCCTACTGGACCACTCCGACTCTGCCCTTCCCCAACTACAGCGCCCCCTACTGGACCACTCCGACTCTGCCCTTCCCCAACTACACCGCCCCCTACTGGACCACTCCGACTCTGCCCTTCCCCAACTACAGCGCCCCCTACTGGACCACTCCGACTCTGCCCTTCCCCAACTACAGCGCCCCCTACTGGACCACTCCGACTCTGCCCTTCCCCAACTACACCGCCCCCTACTGGACCACTCCGACTCTGCCCTTCCCCAACTACACCGCCCCCTACTGGACCACTCCAGCTCTGCCCTTCCCCAACTACACCGCCCCCTGCTGGACCACTCCGACTCTGCCCTTCCCCAACTACACCGCCCCCTACTGGACCACTCCGACTCTGCCCTTCCCCAACTACAGCGCCCCCTACTGGACCACTCCGACTCTGCCCTTCCCCAACTACACCGCCCCCTACTGGACCACTCCGACTCTGCCCTTCCCCAACTACAGCGCCCCCTACTGGACCACTCCGACTCTGCCCTTCCCCAACTACAGCGCCCCCTACTGGACCACTCCGACTCTGCCCTTCCCCAACTACAGCGCCCCCTGCTGGACCACTCCAACCCTGCCCTTCCCCAACTACAGCGCCCCCTACTGGACCACTCCGACTCTGCCCTTCCCCAACTACAGCGCCCCCTGCTGGACCACTCCGACTCTGCCCTTCCCCAACTACAGCGCCCCCTACTGGACCACTCCGACTCTGCCCTTCCCCAACTACACCGCCCCCTACTAGACAGCATCAATACCAATCCAACCCCGACTCTAGGACACCCCCTGCTAGAAGAATTATCCCAGTTACTAATAAAGCTAAAAAGACAAACCTCCCCGCATCCGGCCTTCAGTGTAAAGGCGTCCACAACCCCGACCACCCCATACCAGGCTGCTGTAAGAAGAAGCGGCGAACGCGCCCACTATGTCGGACGAGCGACGAAGAGCCCCCGGAGAGGATTGGCAAGACGAACACCAGAGAAGCCAAGACAGAGAGCGATTCTCAGCCTCCCGGCCCACTGACAGCCACTCACCCCCACCCTCCCCGGAGAGGGCTCACCTACCCATGGCATCCAACCCAAAATTGTTCTGTCCCCTGGAATCGACAACACCAGTTCAGTCCCAGCCAAAAGCCCCCGCCTCATGCACCCTACATTCCCCATTAATGACCCCCTCCCAGTTCAGCCCTGACCCAGATCACTTGAGGGACCCCCGTACCAATAAGAGCGAGCCCCGCCGCCCCCGGCCAGGTATACAAGAGGCTGTTATGGCACCTCTATTGATAGATGCGGAGGGAAGAGCAGCATACACACCATGGAGCCACCGGGACATGACCACCCTGGTCGCCCACTTGCCAACGCTCACGGCAGGAGCCTCGGCCTGGATCAGAAGATTTGAAACTGAGACGTCTGGCGATCTCCTGACCCTGGGAGACATACGAGCCATCATCGGCAGGGCACACGGTGCCAGACGAACCATTGAACTGGAGACACTGACCAAGACTGAGGCCCTACCTGACAACACCCCCTTCGACGCTTACCGAAACCTCTTCTGGAAGAGTCTCAGGGCGCTCTTCCCAGCCGACGCAGGCAGAATGGGAATCTCCGGCCTGACCATCAAACCTGAAGAATCTATCTTTCAGTACATAGAAAGGGCCGAAGGATTGTGGACGGATAATAATGACTGTCCCCCACACAGTAGCAAACTGGCGACACAGACATTCCAGCGGGCAATAATACAGGGACTGCCACCCACGGTCCAGAGGAGACTGAAGACAGTGGTGGCACTGCACTCCGAGCCATGGACGGAATGGGTGGATCACCTTGATCACCACCACCGACTCGAGAAAGACAAACGACTTGAAAAGGATGATGATTACGAGGAATTGAAGAAGCAACTCGTGAGGATGCAGATCAAGGAGCTAGCCGAAAAATCCCATCTGCACAAAAAGACCAAGGACGACAAGGGACCCAGGTGGTGAACCTGGGAACGGGAGCCCCAATGGTGGACGGGCTCGTAAACCAGACCCCGATTCGTTTCATGGTCGACACCGGAGCCACAGTATCCACCATCGGGGACCTGAACCATGAAATCCCACCCCTCTCCACTCGAACCCTGACTCTCGCCTCCCGAGCCTTGTACACACAGGTCACCTCCCTCCCGAACCCCGCAGATCCCGACCCCGTCCTCGTCAATCCCGGGGATTGGGTCTGGGTCAGGGTCCACAAGAGACACTGCCTTCAGCCACGGTGGGAAGGCCCCTATAAGGTACTTCTGGCCACCCCCTTCTCTGTCTCCCTTTCAGGAAGGAGCGGCGCCCGCTGGCACCATCTGTCTACCACCCGCAAGGCCGACAACCCGCATGCCCGCACCCTGGCTACCGTTCAACGCGACCTCGCACGGCTGCACCATGAGACCACCACTGACGCCACAGGAGGCCCGGACCAATAGACGTTGCATCATCGGCATGGTAGGAATAACCGGGGCCATGATGGGTTTCTTCATCCTGTGGGGAATGGACTTCCATACAGCCATCCCGGGGAGGTCCTCCACCATCACGCCCCCGTCTACGACGATACAACCCTCATCGGGACCCCCAACCCAGGGTCCACACCGCCGCAAGAGACAGACACCCCTGCAAGCCGCCAAGTCCCCCAGCGACCCCTGCCTCAACAAATACGGTGGGCTATCCCTAACCTATACTTATGGTTCCAGCGCCGCCTATACCTTCCTCCTATGCGACGTCGTTCCGTGCGTAGGCGGACCCGCAGCCTGGGAGAAGTACGATGCATACATCTGCGATGCTCCCAAGGGCTCCTTCGCGGGAGTCCAGGGCAACGGGGTAATGACGTCCCCGGACAACAGCCAGAGCTGGTGTCGAGGATGGGGAAATGTACTATGGATGACGGGGAGGCACCAGGGGTACTATGTGACTAACCGCTCTCAGACTCTCCCCAGGCCGGTCGTAACGGCCGCACTACAGGCGAACGGCAGAATCACCCTTACCCTCAGGAACATTACCAGCAACCCGTACCAAGGCTGGGGCAAACCCACGTTAGGGTCGACCCGGGCATGCGGGGTAAATACGGACTCTGCCTATCTCGTGTTCGGGGTATCCCAGTCCGGCCCGGACACGACGGCGTTGTTGAAAATAAATTTCAGAAAGGCCCCCACCACACCCACCGCACCAGCCTCCAGGGCCAACACGACAACTCCTAAACCCCCGGTCCGACCCATAATGACTCGCGACGGCCCGGTTACGATTTTTGATTTAGATTCCGTGGGGCGGCTCCCCACCCACGATTCCATCGCGCTCGCGACCGGCTACGCAGACGATAATGCATGGCTTAGCTGGATTGCTGCTACTGTCCGATTCCAGGGGCTGTCCGACTGCGTAGCCTGTGCGTCAGCTCGCCCCCATCTAATCTCGACCCCAGTACTGTTCGACTTTACCAGTGACCCCATCGGTTCTCACTGCATGTTAGCTCTGTTTGTTACCCCCAAACCGGCCGGCTGCGGCCTCCTTAGCTCTCTGTTTCCACCCGGCCTTAACGACTCAATTCCCCCGGTGTACTCCCCTGGGGAGTACACCCACTCTTGCGTCACCAGGGTCGGTGCGGTAAATGTTGGGGCGGTGCCGCCGTCGTGGTGCCACTCCACCACGAACGTTACGCTTTGGCCCAACATGACCGAGCCGGGCCTGGGACGCCAGGACCTATTCTGGTCCTGTGACAAATTCACCCTTAGACTTACACTCCCGGCACAATGGTCCGGAACCTGCATTATAGTGCGCCTACTTATGCCCGTCACGCTCTTTACCCGGGGTTCGACCGGGCCCGATAACCAAACTACCTCTCGACACCGCCGCGACACCGCTCTCACCGACCACTTTGACCTAACCAAGAACACCCCCACGTACATGGATAGCATAGGCATTCCCCGGGGCGTTCCAAACCAGTTTAAGTTAGCAGATCAGATAGCCGCGGGTTTCGAGAACATACCCCTTATCTCTGCCATAATTCCAATCACCCCCAACAAAAACGTAGATCGCATTAATTACATTCACTACAACGTCCAGCGCCTATCCAACCTGACTCGCGACGCGGTAGAAGGCTTGGCCTCACAACTGGCCGCCACCTCTCTAATGGCGTATCAAAACCGTCTAGCCCTGGACATGTTGTTGGCCGAGAAAGGGGGGGTCTGTTCGATGTTTGGGGCTCAATGCTGCACCTTCATTCCCAACAACACGGCCCCTGACGGGTCGGTGACAAGGGCCCTGGCCGGCCTTCGAGCTCTTTCCGTCCAGATGGCAGAGGACTCTGGGATCGACAACCCCATGGAGAAATGGATGACGGACATGTTCGGCAAGTGGAAAGGCCTTCTCATGGCCGTCCTGTCATCCCTGGCTTGCTTTGTCGGGATTGTGGTCTGCTGCGGGTGTTGCTGCATCCCCTGTGCCCGCACCCTCTGCTCACGCCTCATCACCACGGCCCTCGAGAAGGAGAAACAACAGCCCCCTCCCTACTCCGAAGCAGCCCCCCTCATGCCCCTTCTGGATAGCCTGGACGGGCTTCCCCTGGACGACCAGATGGTGCCTGAAAAATTTGACTGTGAGTATGGCCTCCCTCGCCCTGCAACCCCTGACTTTGAGTACGAGTTCCCCTACACACTCCCAACCCCCACCATCGACTGTGTCCCCGCCGAGCCGGACGCCTACCCGTGAGTGCTAGTGGCCTCTCCAGGTGCACGGCCCCGGCGTCCTGTTTCCACCACCGTATGCTGAAACCCCACCACCACACCCCCCTTCCCATACCCCCGCCTGTGACGTGCTAGTAACCTCTCCAGGTGGGCTGCCCCATTCCCGTCCCCGCCAACGGCACCACCCCCCCTTCCACCTGATGCGCCCACGTCGCCCGGACCAGGGATCTGCGTTCCGGTACCAGGGGCTGCGGCCCGTTCCCTTAAGGCTTGAGGGCGCCCCTGGCTGTATTCGCTTCTGTACGCTTCACTGTTTTTAGCCGCTCCCATATCTATGCCCGCGTCTACGCAACCGACGCCGGGAACATAAATGTTGTTGTGTATATCGCTGTCCCACTAGATGGAGCTCGGGGATACACACGGGCGAGATTCCAGGGGCCTTGATTGCCCGTTTATCAGATGAGGTCCTGAGCGCAGTTGAATAAAAGGGTTTAACGCTCAGGTGGCGCCTTGCGACCACCTGCCCATGATGACGCTCAGGACTATTCCGTGGTTTCAGTTGTTCCCGTGCCCCGGGCCTGCCCCGAATACCCCATGCGTGTGATTGCTTATTGTTACACGACCAGCTAACTCCTCCTCACATCCTTAGTGTGTGGTCATCTGGGGATGGGTTGAGGGGGATTGCCATTCGTTATCTACCTCATATCTTTCTATTATTATTAATATTATTTAGGGACACGTTTCATGGTTGCATTTCTTTCCTGTGATTGTTATTGTGTAGTATTTGTGTGATTGTTGCATTTTTGTTTATTGTTTACTGTTTGTTTTATTGTTGCATTTCGTTGTTATTATTAGGGTTTGGTGTTAGTTTTGTTGTTGGTTGTTGTTGTTGTTTTTGGGTATCGTTTGATATTTGTTTTTTGTATTATTGTATGCTTGTGGTATGTTTGTTTTTTGTGTATTACCTGCTGCCACTTTACTTGGTATTGCCTGTTCGCGATGTAAGGCCGGGGTGGATGCCACCCCCTAGGTGGGGTGTGTATGGCACACCCATGTTTGAAGCATGGGTGGCGTTTCTCCCACGTGGTTCCCCATACACCCGGTCCAGCGACTTATTTTAGTCCCATGCTCATGGTTGTTTGTTTTTATGATCATTTTGCCTTCTTTCTGTTATTTCTAAAAAGTGTTATGATGGTAGTCCCGCGCTGAAGTCCTATCCCTCGTACCCCTAATGAGTAAAAGTCGTCTTGCGACGACTTGAGGGGGATATGTTGGGCAAAATAACCTGCTGAGCACATCACATGTACATTATAAATATAGCTAACTCCCACCCTAGCTTGAGGAGCACAACACATGGCAGTCACGTTACAATATAGTCAATTTTTAACACATAACACACACATGAGAACATGGTCAGGTGAAGGCCAGAACCAAGGCCCCATCTCTCCTCCCGGCAAATGGTAAACACTCAGACAATGCACCGTTTCATCCTCAGAACGGGAGGGCCACAAGCAGGAGACTCTGTGAGACTCTCCCCCGTCAGGAAGAACACAAGAAGATATACATGCATACACTAGAGTCTGGGAGGCAAGGTCAACCAAAGACACACAGAACCATACACATCTCAAACGCACACACCTCATCGAGAGGAAGATACAGCATAAGAGTGTATCACACAGGAACTCAGCCCTTCTTCTGCAGCAGACCTTCCACGGAGGCGAAGCTCTGGACGAACCATCAGCGCTGATTAGGGACTTAGACATATTCGATTTCTCATGCTTTATGACTCTGTATAACCGTTGTCACTTTACTTAATAAATCCAAGGTCCTCGTGCCGATAGACTTTATTACCTCTCCGTCTCATTTCATCTGGTCCAGTAACTAGACAGACCGTTTTTCCCAACACCCTGCCATCCTCTTAGAGCTAAATGACAGGGTTGACGCCTCCTGGAGGCCCCGCACCACGGATCAAACGCTCCCTCCACTGCTACCCTGCACTTTACACACTGCTGAGAGTAGGAGGAGAGGAGGGAAGAAGAGAGGAAGGAGAGATGAGAAGAGAGGAAAGAGATAGGAAGGAGAGGAGGGGAGAGGAAGAGGAGATGAAGGAGAGAGGGAGGAGAGGAAGAGGAGCAGGAAGGAGAGAAGAGAGAGGAGAAGTGAAGGAGAGAAGAGAGGAAGGAGAAAAGATGATGTTACTTTCATGAAAGACGTGTTTTCCAAATCAAACATAGCTTACTGAGGATCAATTCAACGATTCATTTGTGACTACACCGATTACTCACACACATTTTTAAATGATTATTTTTCAGTGATGTTGGGTTAGGTTTGCCTTGAATGTTTTTGCAAGTTGCAACAATACATTATCGAGGCATGATCGTCCGTGTCATCTCTTTGTTTACTTTTTTACCGAGATACCTAGATACCGCGTACCGGTCCCAGAGCCAGCTGCAGCTCACCGATGTATCCCTCCGTGCAGGACGTAAACGCACTATAGTTCCACAAAAAAGATATCGATCATGTTGCCTCACTATGAAAATGATAGAGAAAGGGCATAACTCCCAAATCGTCTGAGTATTATTAACACTGCGGCATCATGAATTTGTTACCGTCAACAAACAGCAGAGATCGATCGGTGGCTGCTCGCGGCTAGCTCCAGGCTATGTAGTCAACACTTCGTCTATTTTTTATTATTAATTTGCTTTTTGTTGAGTTTCTAACGGTACGGCCACACCAAACGAGTTAGGGGCGTCAAAATTCGGCATTTTTGCATAGGGAACCATTGGTATAGGCGCGTAGACGCGTTACATGCGATGAAGCGTCGCGTTAGGGGCGTTAAGGCCTCTACATACCTCCGGATACGGACAGTTTCGTCCGGTCCCGGAGGTGTTTCTCTCTATATATATATATATATATATATATATGGATGGATGGATGGATGGATGGATGGATGGATGGATAGATAGATAGATAAGACGAAACACCTCCGGGACCGGACGAAACTGTCCGTATCCGGAGGTATGTAGAGGCCTTTAGGTGCGTCAGACGCACGTAATTACGCACGTAAACGCAGTAACGCGCCCAACGCGCCAACGCCCGGAGTTCAGAAATCTGAACTTTCAACGCTCCAACGCGTGACGCTTGGCCGCGATAGCCAATCAGCGTTGAGCTTGACCCGACGTCACTGGCAGAGAGTAGTGAGCTTGGACAGAAGAATACGGCCGACGGTCTTTCTTTATTCTGGGTGGAAATAGTAACATAGTTACGCTATTAAATGCGTTTATGGAAACATTTTTAGCGAGAAATGTGCATTTTACTTTCATAATGTTCGCTCGGTGAATGTGAAGGATGTTTGGTTTGATAGTTATGACGAAGAGGGAATGCTCCGTTCACTTGCATGCACTGTAAAAAATGATTTTAGAGGGTGGTAAATACAATCCCTGCAAATTGGTTAAAATGTACTTACGAATATTGATTAGCAAGTTAACTTTATAATAATGGGTAAATTCTACCTACACTACCTATTTTTTAACAGTAACAACTTCTACCTAAAAAACGATCATAAAAAATACCCAAAGACCATCAGCTTTGCTCTACAATACGCATGTCAAGAACTGCGGCGGTTACTCGTACTCGTCAGTGTCGTCACTTCTGCTCGTCGTCGTTGGAGGTTGGTTGCGGTCGGCTGGAGCTGCTGCATTTTATTGTCTGGATTGAAGGTAAGCTATGATTCCTGTTTATAATGTTGCTGTGTATCATATCGGGAATGTAAATAGTAAAGAGTTTTGTATTTCGGACCATTGAGACGCACGGTCAAAGTGTCACATTGCCGCCGACCGGTTTGAAACCGGTTTCAACAGGCTTCGCCTGAGCACGGGGACCGCCATAGGCTTAAATGTAAAAATGTTATAAACATATCCAGGGGTATCCATGTCTCGACTAAGTTGAAGTCGCAAATAAATACCATGTGATGTACATAGACACAATTAGCTTGTGCATACACCATGTATTCATACCTCTATTTTAATGCTAACATCAAATGAAGCCTAGCTAAGCTAAGTAACGGCTTAAAATGCTAGTTGGCCTGTCGGCTTGCGGAAAAAGTATTTAAACAAGCGGTCTACTTGCCTTGACTACATTTTTTTGTGATATCTAAAAGACGACCCACGTTCATTCAAACATAAATGTTCGTCCAGAAACCTTTTAATTTTCTAACTGTTTAAGTAATGCTAACAAGTGGCTCGGCCTCGTGTCAGACTTTTCAGAACATCATGTATCAAACGCGCACACGTTAAAGTAATTGGTTCGAGGGATGACTTTCACACAATGCAGGTGGTGATGGGAGCAGCAGTGTCCCGCCGTGACAAGGACCTGGCTCTCCAGGACCGGGACCTGGCCCCACCTAACCCGGACTGAGTTCGATAAAAAATATATATGCATATATATTATTGTTTGAATATGTTTTGTGATTCTCTCGAATATTCTTCAATATACTTTTGATCATTTGGTTGATTTCATCAATAAACAAGTTGATTTCATCAATACTGTGTCTGCTGTGTCTGAAAATAACTTCAAGTAAATCTAACCTTCCCTGAATAGGTAATAGTTAATTAGTCATATTAGCTAATTATTACTAATGATAAAGTAGATTAATAATGGCTAACAATCTTGAGTTAATATTACTAAATTATTTTGAGTAATTTGTATTGAATAATCTTAGGTAAACCTTACCTAATTTCTTTTGGTATTTCATAGCTTTTCAATGTAGGTAGTCTTTACTCAAAATATTGGATTGAAATTTACCCAACCAAAGTAGATGCAAATTGTTACTTAGGTGACCTTGGGTGTCTTGAAAGGCGCCTCTAAATGAAATGTATTATTTATTATTATTATTATAAATTGGGTAAATTCTATAGGTTGTTTTTTACCGTGTGGACAGAGTCTCTGGATGCTAAGCAACCTCAATGTCTTGGCGGACTATTTCTCTGCTGATCAACACTACGAATGCTGGAAACACACCAGACACACCATGTGAAGTTATTTAACCCGATTATTGTTATTTATATCAGAGATTATTTAATCTAACCCGATCTTCACCCTGCTACCCTTTGGCAGGCGCTACCGGGCCACCACAGCCCGCACCTCCAGACTGCAGAACAGTTTCATCCCCAGGGCCATCACAGAACTTAATAATCACACTACACTCCTACCCTCCACCCAGCACAACTGCACTTTTGTTAGTGGTTGCACAAACAAATTTCGTTGTGTATCCAATGCACAATGACAAATAAAGTCTATTCTATTCTATACTCTTCACCCAAACACGGCGGCGTTTGGGTTTCCTACCTCGGACTCCAGCGCAGCCACGGCCGACAACTATCTTTATTCTGGGTGGAAATAGTAACATTGTTACGCCATTTAATGCGTTTATGGAAACATTTTTAGCGAGAAATGTGCATTTTACTTTCATAATGTTCGCTCGGTGAATGTGAAGGATGTTTGGTTTGATAGTTATGACGAAGAGGGAACGCTCCGGTCACTTGCATGGACAGAGTCTCTGGTTGCTAAGCAACCTCAACGTCTTGGCGGACTATTTCTCTGCTGATCAACACTACGAATGCTGGAAACACACCAGACACACCATGTGAAGTTATTTAACCCGATTATTGTTATTTATATCAGAGATTATTTAATCTAACCCGATCTAAGCTCTATCACCCAAACACGGCGGCGTTTGGGGTTCCTACCTCGGACTCCAGCGCAGCCACAGCCGACAACTATCTTTATTCTGGGTGGAAATAGTAACATAGTTACGCCATTAAATGCGTTTATGGAAACATTTTTAGCGAGAAATGTGCATTTTACTTTCATAATGTTCGCTCGGTGAATGTGAAGGCTGTTTGGTTTGATAGTTATGACGAAGAGGGAACGCTCCGTTCACTCAATATCATCCGCACCATAAGCTTTCTGTGGGTATAACCCATCCCTTATGAAAGGAAGACGGAGCTTAATAATCCCGACAGGCCCGGTGTTTCGGTTTAAACTGGTGACCGTGTTAATTGGTGACCTCTCAATGTAAGGTAATGGGGAAAGTCACAGATTAAAAGGGTCACCAGTTAAACCGTAACACCCGGGCATCCTAGTTTAGCATCCCTGTTTTGCACTAGCTCCTCCTCATCGTCATCCGCTTATCCGGGGTCGGGTCGCGGGGGGAGCAGCTCAAGCAGGGGGCCCCAGACTTCCCTTTCCCGGGCCACATTGACCAGCTCTGACGGGGGGATCCCGAGGCGTTCCCAGGCCAGTGTTGAGATATAATCTCTCCACCTAGTCCTGGGTCTTCCCCGAGGTCTCCTCCCCACTGGACGTGCCTGAAACACCTCCCAAGGAAGGCGCCCAGTGGGCATCCTTACCAGATGCCCGAACCACCTCAGCTGACTCCTTTCTAAGTAAAGGAGCAGCGGCTCTAATCCGAGTTCCTCACGGATGGCTGAGCTTCTCACCCTATCCCTAAGGGAGACGCCAGCCACCCTTCTGAGAAAACTCATCTCGGCCGCTTGTACCCGCGATCTCGTCCTTTCGGTCATCACCCAGCCCTCATGACCATAGGTGAGGATAGGAACGAAGATCGACCGGTAGATCGAGAGCTTTGCCTTGCGGCTCAGCTCTCTTTTCGTTACAACGGTGCGGTAAAGCGAACGCAATACCGCCCCCGCTGCTCCGATTCTCCGGCCAATCTCACGCTCCATAGTACCCTCACTCGCGAACAAGACCCCGAGGTACTTGAACTCCTTCACTTGGGCTAAGGACTCATTTCCTACCCGGAGTAAGCAATCCACCGGTTTCCTGCTAAGAGTCATGGCCTCAGATTTAGCGGTGCTGATCCTCATCCCAGCCGATTCACACTCGGCCGCCAGCCGATCAAGTGAGTGCTGAGTTTTGCACTAGCTCATATTTGTTAATTCAATGTCCACGTTTATTTTCGGCATAAACGTAGCTTTTGATTTAGCAAAAATACTGCTGCATCCTTTTGGCACAGTGGTCAATGTCATGAAAATAAATCACGTAATTGACGCAGCTAAGCGGGGCTAAAGTTAGCAACATCGCTGGTCGTTTCATGTAATCAGGTAATTCTGCCACTATTCCGTTTGTTAACATTTAGCATTAAACAGTTCAAAGTATCAGCAATGTTAGGACAGGTCTAATGGTACTAAACACTCGCGCTTCATGAACGTATTTAATGACAAAATAATTAACAAAATGTTCTTACCTGTAGGGAGCCATGAAGTTCAGGTCTGTAGGCATATGTGAACGTTCATTGAACGCCACGACGGATTGCTGCAGTAGAAGAACGATTCGCATTGGCTGGATGGGCACTAAGTGAACGCCACGACTGATTGCTGCAGTAGAACGATTCGCATTGGCTGGATGGGCGGAGGGGCGGGGCTAATCATACACACTTCCTGAAGTGTGTATCAAAGTGTACTGGCAAAGTCTTGTCGCTAGGGGAGCAAATCCTACACACAAATACACACCCATCTCCCAAATCGTGACTTATGGAACCCTCTCTGAGACTTAGCTGTAGCATTCTGGAGGTGTTCTTGAGTTGATTTAAATGAAAAAACTTGTGGGACCCGAATTTTGGGGCGAGAGAGAGAGAGAGAGAGAGAGAGAGGGAGGGAGGGAGGGAGAGAGAGAGAGAGAGAGAGAGAGGGAGAGAGAGAGAGAGAGAGAGAGAGAGAGAGAGAGAGAGAGAGAGAGAGAGAGAGAGAGAGAGGAGAGAGGGGGACACAGAGAGGGAGCGGCCCCGCCGACCCCCCTCAGCACCCTTCTTGTGTGTGTGTGTGTGTGTGTGTGTGTGTGTGTGTGTGTGTGTGTGTGTGTGCTCTCCCATACCATCACCTGTGGGGCCAAAAAGGAGTTAACCCACCAATCTCGTGGGGACCACTTCACTTGTGGGCCCCAAAATTCGGGTCCCACAAGTTTTTTCATTTAAATCAACTCAAGAACACCTCCAGAATGCTACAGCTAAGTCTCAGAGAGACTCGTCAACAGGTTAGAAAAGTTCTCTCTTGAATTGTACATAAAATACCTATTGATGGTCAATGTTTGTATAATTTCAGACGGCACCAATTTTGGTCTTAAGGGCTCTGATATCATTTTTATCATAATCCTGATTTACAACCTCATTGAAAGCAGATTTTATATTTATTCATAATAACCAAGAGGTTTATGGCATAGTGTTGCATGTTGTGAACCAAACGGCCGCAGAACATGTTCAGTTATTAAAGATACGTGCTCACCTGTTGATGATTTGTAAAGTCTGCTGCTTCTATTGTTTTAGTCCTCGTGTTAATTGTGAACATGTAAGGGACTATTTTTCTGTCTTATTTGTTAATGAAGCATAATTGTAATAAACAACTCAGTGGATCCAACTGAATGTTCTCGTGTGTTCAGTCGAGGATTTCTTGTTTTATTAGTGAATAATGCTTCCATAAGTGCCTTAAGAATAATAATATATTAATCAGAAATTATAAATAATACATTAAATGTTATTCCGATTTTATTCTGGGACCTCCTCCCTGGGTTTCGTTTTGGGGGGGGTGCCTCAGTGTCTCTTTGTCAGTTGTAGAAAGAAACCACAGACAGACGGCCGGACAATCTCTCTCTGTCTATATTAATCAGAAATTATCAATAGAACAACAAATGTTTTTCGGATATTATTCCCGGACCTCCTCCCTGGGTTTTGTTTTTTGGGGGGGGTGCCTCAGTGTCTCTTTGGGATAATGTTGCATGTTGTAAATGACTTTAAACTGAATCTTGATTTTTTGTGTTTTGTTGGGAAGCAAACGGCCGCAGAACATGTTCAGTTATTAAAGATACGTGCTCACCTGTTGATGATTTGTAAAGTCTGCTGCTTCTATTGTTTTAGTCCTCGTGTTAATTGTGAACATGTAAGGGACTATTTTTCTGTCTTATTTGTTAATGAAGCATAATTGTAATAAACAACTCAGTGGATCCAACTGAATGTTCTCGTGTGTTCAGTCGAGGATTTCTTGTTTTATTAGTGAATAATGCTTCCATAAGTGCCTTAAGAATAATAATATATTAATCAGAAATTATAAATAATACATTAAATGTTATTCCGATTTTATTCTGGGACCTCCTCCCTGGGTTTCGTTTTGGGGGGGGTGCCTCAGGCCCCGTCCACACGAAGCCGAAACGGGCGAAACCATTACGGTTTCGATCTATCCGGTTTCGAAGTATCTCCGTAAAGACGAAGCCAAGCGAAACCGGATAGATCTGTAGAAACGCTGTAGTAAACATTCCAGGCCCATAAGGGGCGCTGCTTCTGGTACACAAATCCAGAAGAAGAAGAGGCGAGCATGCGCATAAAGGCTGCCCCCCGAATCACTAACAACACAAACAAACAGCTCTTCTACGATGGCGAACTAGATTCTCAATAAATAATGGCTTAGCAACCCAACAAGGGACACGATATGCTGCAGAACGATTACAAGCTTGTAGTCCGCCATCATCTTTTTTGTTGTGATTTCTGAGACTCCGCGGGCTTAAGAGCCATTGGCTAGGAGGTCGAGGGGTGGGGCGATGACGTCATGGTTTGCGGTTTCAGTCGGTTTCAGGCGTCCACACGAAACCAAAACGAAACCGGGTAGATTTGAAACCACCTCCGAGGGTGGTTTCAGAAGTTTGCGGTTTCGGTCAGCGGATTCGCCGGCTTCGTGTGGACGGAAGGCCGAACCGTACAAGACCTTTGCGGTTTCGCCATGAAATCGGCTTCGTGTGGACGGGGCCTCAGTGTCTCTTTGTCAGTTGTAGAAAGAAACCACAGACAGACGGCCGGACAATCTCTCTCTGTCTATATTAATCAGAAATTATCAATAGAACAACAAATGTTTTTCGGATATTATTCCCGGACCTCCTCCCTGGGTTTTGTTTTTTGGGGGGGGTGCCTCAGTGTCTCTTTGGGATAATGTTGCATGTTGTAAATGACTTTAAACTGAATCTTGATTTTTTGTGTTTTGTTGGGAAGCAAGCGGCCGCAGAACATCTTCAGTTATTAAAGATACGTGCTGACCTGTTGATGATTTGTAAAGTCTGCTGCTTCTATTGTTTTAGTCCCCGTGTTTATTGTGCACATGTAAGGGACTATTTTTCTGTCTTATTTGTTAATGAAGCATAATTGTAATAAACAACTCAGTGGATCCAACTGAATGTTCTCGTGTGTTCAGCCGATGATTTTGTTTTATTAGCGAATAATGCTTCCATAAGTGCCTTAAGAATAATAATATATTAATCAGAAATTATAAATAAAACATTAAATGTTATTGTATTACTCACTCTATTTAGGCCCACGTTGTATTATATGTGAAGAAATACACTCCTCGATGTCAGAGTTTGGATTTAATGACAAAGATGAAGAAGTCCCGGTCAGCGGTCTGCAATACAACACTATCCCCTAGTGGCCGGAGGTAAACTCTGCATCCCCCCCAGTCCGGAAAGCTATGAACGGGAATAGGTTAACGGACTCAGTCCTGTATCCAACGGCCCGTCTCGGGCTCGTAGCGTCTGGGTGGCCTCCTCACGCGGCACGGCTGTCCAAGATGGGGCGACTGCGACGCCGGAAGCGACGCATCTGGGTCGACGCCCGTAGGAACGGGGGCCTCCTGGGCCCCGAGACCAGAGGATGCCTCACCAGGGGGCTCCGGTGGGGAGGTGTCAAAAGCCATGTCACGGGGTCCGTCTGCTGCCTGAGGAACGACACCCCGGGGCATCACTAGCCCAGGGTGGACAAGCAGGGGCTGGCGGTCCAAGGTCGCGGGCGGCGTCAACAGGGCTGCTGGCTGCTGCCGGGCGTAGGGGGTGGCTGGAGTGTAGCTGCGAAGGAATCGCCGGTTGCGCAAAGTCAGGCGCCCCGACCCGTCAACCCTAACCTGATACTGATCGTGACCCAGTGACTCCACAACGACCCCTGACCGATCCCACTTGTGTGGACTCGGGCCCTGCTGATTCTGGAGGAATACTGTCTCACCAAGTACCAATGTGCGGAGTGGTCTCGAGTGAGCCCTCAAAGACTCAGTGGTGCGGGATATCCGGGTCCGAAGGGCGTCCTCCTTCGCGGCCCATGCCTGGCGCCAGAGCGGTCGGATATGAGGGTTTGAGAACTTTTCTAGCCTGTTGACGAAAGAAAAAGAGTCTTGAAGGGGACGACCAAATATAATCTGCGCCGGTGAGAGGTTGCAGTCGGGGTCAGGTGTGTTGCGCAACTGCAACATGGCACGCAAAAAACGATCATGATCAAGACCGCCAGTTGGGCCAGTGTTGGACACCAGAAGACGCTTAGCAGTCTTCACCGCAACTTCCGCTCTCCCATTCGACTGTGGAAAACCAACCGAGGACACGCGATGTCTGACGTGCCATAATCGGAGGAAGTCCTCTGTATGGCTAGCCTTGAACTCTGGACCACCATCGCTCGAAAGTTCCCCCGGCACGCCAAAGGTGGCAAAGAACGTGCGTAGGTGGCGAACCAAGCCAGCCGAGCCTCCCAGATCAGTGCCCGCTGTGGAGCAGAGGACCTCCACCCAGCCCGAGAGTCGATCACCGACAACCAGGTAGTGGCGGCCTCCATAATCAAAGAAGTCAGCAAACACCGCCTCAAACGGGGTGGATGGCGGTGAGGATGGTAGGGGGGGTGTGGATGCCTGTGACGGAGCATTGCGGTTACAGTCTGTACATCCATACCTGGTGGCTCGGATGTCCCTCGACATCCCGGGCCAGAAGACTATGGCACGGGCGTGCTGCTCCATTGCGGAAGCTCCTTGGTGGGCGGCATGGAGGTGCCGAAGGACTCCTTCACGGAGGGACGATGGAACCACGACACGGTCGTGATATAGGAGGACGCCATCCTGCGTGTAGATTGACCCACAGACTGGTGACAGACCCGCTAGGGCAGGGTCATTAACATCAACCCTACCCTCATGCTCGATCAGGGACAGAAGGTGGCCGAGGCACGCATCAGCTGCCGTCTCTCGTGCGAGAAGGGACCATGAGATGGCTCCTAGTTCTTGTGCATCGTCGCAGATGGAAGCCATAAGTGCTGATTCTACAGCGTCAGGTACGCTAGGCGATCCCAATGAGAGGCCGTTCGCAGAGCCCGAGAGGGAAGGATGCCTCGAAGTCGCATCAGCAGCATGGTTGCTCTTGCCAGGTAGGTATACAATGTCAAAGCGCCATGGGAGGGTACGCTGCTTGAGTCTGAACAGGCGGGAGTTTGTTATCTCATCTAGTGTGCGGTCACCGAAGATCTTCACAAGGGGCTTGTGGTCGGTGACCACGACGAGGTTGTCACATCCTTGCGTGAAGTATCGCGTCTGCTCCAGGCCCCAGGCCACGGCCAGGGCCTCTCCTTCGATGGCCGCATAGCGTTGCTCCGCCGAGGATAGGAACCGCGAACCGGCGAGGGTGATCCTCCATCCTCCGGGGCAACAGTCAGGTATGCCCGAAGTGCAGCTACAATGTTGTTGGAGCAGGAAGTAGCCAATGCCACGCCTGGACCAGTCAGGGCGGAGGCAGGTGCGCCTCCGCATGTCGTAGATCTCCACGCCCTCACGGATGGCCCCAATTATTGCCTGTTTGGATGTTTGGAAGGCTTCCTCCAATTCAGGGGACCATGAGAATTTGCAGCGTGGGCTGAGGAATGGCTTGAATAGTGCCATAGTGTCGCGCAACTGGGCGTAGTTCGCCACCTGGTTGACTAGGCCAAACCAGCTTCTGATATCCATCGTGGAGTCCGGGGTGGGGAAGTCCCGGATGGCATCCAAGTACTTTGGAAGCGGCTCTATGGTGGCTTCTGACATCCTGAACCCAGCAAAGTCTACGCACCTCTCCGCAAATTGAAACTTATCTGGGTTCAACACAATGCCCGACCGGCCGACACGTGTCAGGAAGTCGATGGTCCTCCACCAGTGATGCTCCAGGTCAGTGTCATAGTGGATAGTGTCATCCACACAACGTTCCTTGCGCTCGAAGTCCGAGAGGATGGCGTCAAAACGACGGTTGTAGCCGTCCCCAGATGACAGGAAACCTTGCGGCGCCCTGATGTAGCGCCAGCGGCCGAAGGGCGTGATAAAGGTGGTCAGACGACGGTCCGACACACGCAGGGGCACACTATGGTAGTCGTTCCAGGCATCCGTGACGGTCTTCCAGGTGTCCCCCGGGATGCGACGTGCAAGGTGGAATGGGGATTCAGTGGCGAAGGTTTCACGTTGGCAGAACTTGTTAAGAGGTGAAAGGTCCACGGTCCTGCGGGGGGAGCCGTCGTGCTTCCTTGTGACTACCATACAATGGCACCATGTCACTGGCTCACCGTATGGCACACGTTCAATGACTCCAAGGGCTTCGTCCCGAAGGAGGTCGTCGTGGACTTTCTGCTGCCAGTGCAAAGGCACATTAGCCGCGGTGTGGCATGCCTTCGGCGTGGCTGCTGGGTCCACGTGCATTTCGATAGGGGGCCCCTCCATGCAAGGCAAAGCCTGATGTGGGCAAGTGTTGAATGTGGATGAGGCGTATCTCTCTAGTAGCCAATCTTTCATCCGACCATTGTTCTCCGGTGAGCAGGGGAACGGTAACGCCTGAGGCCGTGGTGGAGGGGCTGTACGCTTGGGGCATGAGCACTGAGCGTCCTGGGGATTACCCTGGTCTGTGCAGCCACTGTCGGCAGACCTCGTAGCATTCACAAACAAGGGCTTGATTGGTATGTCACGTGCGCCAGGGCCATGCTCGTCTCTGGGTCCTCCACTGCTACCTGATGGGAAGACCGAAGGGAAGAGGCCGAGGTTAAGCAGTGACTCGTAGGAGAGGTACATCGCTCGAACTGAGCTGCTCACGTACACCATCGAGCGGCAGGACGTAACACCACTGTCGCTGGGGGCTGTTGAGAGCCTAGCGAAGAATGCTCCCTCAATGGCTATGGGGGAGCGGTTGGCAGCTGACAGGCTAAGATTAACAGGACGCAGGTCATCACACGAGAATCCGCAGGCGAGGAACTCCTCAAGAGACCACAGATCAGATTGTGCGCCAGTGTCTGCGATCGCGGATATGCTCACCTCATTGTCCGAGCCTCGGTGGTTGATGCTGCCCCGCGGCCCGACTGACCTGTCAACCGAGATGGTGATTAAGACTCGGGGGCGGTCTACCTTGTTGTGTTCGCTAGCATTGCAGACGTTCCCGTTGCATAGCATGTTGAGCTGCTGGCATGATTCATGACTTCTTCATGAAGAAATACACTCCTCGATGTCAGAGTTTGGATTTAATGACAAAGAAGAAGAAGTCCCGGTCAGCGGTCTGCAATACAACACTATCCCCTAGTGGCCGGAGGTAAACTCTGCAATATGCACAGACAGACGGCCGGACAATCTCTCTCTGTCTCTCTTTCTCTCTCCCCGTCTCTCCCCGTCTCTCTCTGTCTCTCTTTCCCCGTCTCCCCCTCCTCCCCCGTCTCCCTCCCTCCCCCGGTCTCCCTCGTGATTCAATGAATAATTCACATAATAGACTTTAAAGATAAATGTCTCTTTTATTTAAAACATGTCTTTCATTAACATATTAAGATCAAATTATTAGAATTTCCATCTCACTCAAGATTCAATGCATCTCAGTCGAGTGTGTCTTGACGAGGCTGGCTGCTAGCGCCAGCTTCAGGGGCTGTGGCAGCTCGTACCTGCGAGCTTGCTACCAAACGTTTTGCGTTGAGTTGATATTTAAGGGTTGATGAACTCCGGTGATAGGAAAATTCCCTACTACAGAGATTGCAAATAACGGTGTTGCTATCTACAGTTCCGTCCGGGAGTTTAAACTTGAACTTTCCGTGCACGGGGCCGACAGCGTCTTCTCGTCATTTTGTTTCAACGCAAATGACGCACCGGGTCAAAGGGCACTATAGAAGTGCGATTAATGTTTTGTTTTTTTTTCTTTCTGTGATTAATTAATCGAAATTAACGCGTTAATTTGATAGCCCTAATTTTATTCATATTAAAGGTTGTATCAGCGATTCTGATTGAAACATAAAGTATCACATTAATCTGCTTCTTCCTCACGATCCGCTAGCTGCCCGTCCCATAAGCAGGCTGTCAAAAAAACGCGTCTCTCTAGGCAGCCTACACTCTAAAAAATGTGACCATTGGTTACTTAAAAAAATGATGGCAACAAAGTGACACGTAAAACAATTGAATAGATTTTAATTGCTACAATTTTAATTGATAAGTATTGAATAAATTAACTATATTCAAACTAAATAAGTAAGTAAATTGTGGTAACAAAAAATGTGTTGGACAAATAACTTGCCAAATACATAGCAATATAGCACATATATATTTGGTGTAGATTTATCTACATTTACTATATATTTGGTGTAAATTGATCTACATTTACTATATTTTTGGTGTAAATCGATCTACATTTACTATATATTTGGTGTACATTGATCTACATTTACTATATATTTAGTGTAAATTGATTTACATTTACTATATATTTGGTGTTAATTGATCTACATTTACTATATTTTTGGTTAAAATTGATTTATATTCACTGAATATCTGGTGGAAATCTTTTTATATTTACTGAATAAAAAATATGTTGACTCATATTTGAGCACATTTCTACTCAATTCAACACATTTACACTGCTATAGTTACTGATCCATACCTAAACCAAATGTTTTAATTCCACTATCAATTGGCATCACAGGAGTAGAAATCTATTCAATAGTATTAATTGTCACTTTGTTGCCATCATTTTTCTATGCATAATCCACTCAATATCATGCATTTACTAAAGAAGGGGTCAAAAGATACACATGTATAACAATAAAAGCATGTTAACATTTATTTCTGGAACTTTGTCTGAACATGTTTATCTAACATTTTTCAGGTGCAATAAATACATTTTTTTTAAAGAGGGGTTATTTGGAAAAAGGCAGAAATTTAACAAACTGCAGGGTGTATTTTTACATGCGCCAAACGAAATGATCAGGGCCAATATCTTTTACAAACAGCTTCAATTTGCATTCCTTTACAGTGAAAAAAGATTAAGAACAACGGCCTTTGCCAACTCTAAGTAAAAAACATGCCACTCCCCTGAAATGAGTATGGTTATTTGGATTTTTCAGAACAATCAACTGCAGCACAGAAAATCAGGCATTGAACAGAGCCTTCAGTCCGCTTCTCAAGCTTAAACTAGTAGCTTATTTTTGAGGCTGTTCAATTTTGGGGACAGCTTCGAACTATCCAGCTCTAGAAAGAGCTTCTGGAAGGCCTCAAATGTGTACCTAAGCTCCTTGGGATAGGCCAGATTCACTGCGTATGCTAAGGCAACGAGCATGGAGCAAGCCTTTGGCATGTTACTGAGAGCGCTCAGAACTTTGACACCATCCACCACGATACCAACGTCGGGATCTTCCGATGTACTAGTCTTCAAAGTGTAGATTCTCATCTTTTGTAGAGCCAGGTCCTGTGACACAACGTCTTCATCAGCATCCTGAAATAGCAAACACATTACAGCAAAATATTAATGACCAAATTGAACATCTCCTAAAATGCTTCAAACCCTTTGACAATTAAAAGGCAAGACTGTCCGTCTATTTTGCCATTTGTCACATTGTTATCCAAGATTAGTTAAAAAAGGATCCAACCAGCTTATTAACAAATGATATAGCACTGTGAGCTCATTCTTGAAGCTTAAAGTCATCCTAAGCAACTTATTTTAGAGGGCACTTCAGTCTCTCCGTAAAAATGTCTCTCAACTGTTTTGTGAGTTCTCAGGAAGAATAGAAAGAGATAGGGAGTTTTAAGTAAAACGTATTTCTGCAGTAGTCATTTAAAATTGCCAAAGTGTATTGACATGTTGTATTTACAGCATGTACTTTTACTTACATCATACTCTTTTAAGAGTTCATCTGTCGATTCCCCAAGGTACACCATCAAACATTGAATGACAACATCTCTGGTCACGTGGATGCTTCGATTGCTTGGAGCCTGAAATGAAAAAATAAGCAGGATTCAACTTCATGGTGCAAAAATCACTCTGACCTTAACTTGTTAAAGCTGCATTTTCTAACATTAAATAATTGTTAAAATAGTCCCTCTGAACTGCTATGTCAGGGACCAGCCTAATGAAAAGCTTTTTGTAATTAATAATGTTTCCTGGAACCGGAACTGATTCTGGAAAGTCCTGTATCCCAGTAAATTGTCCCAGTAGAGAAGTAGTGCTCAGGGACGCTGGAAGTGGGGGGGCTGGGGGGGCTGCAGCCCCCCCTGGTGGCGAGAGGCTGAATGTGAAATGCAAAAACCCCCGTGGAAATAAATACATAAATACACAAATATATTAGACTATTATTATACTATTGTCATTTTATTGACATAAGTCAAACAATATATTTGACTATAAATGTCACAAGCAATATAAAAAAAATGAAACTCTCACCGAAGTCAGTAGGCTCATGACTCAAAATATTATAATAATAACCCTAACCCTAACCCTAACTCTTTAACTCACTTGAGATGCCTCAAATAAAGCGGGCCACCTGGCTTTGATGTCCTCGATGCTGGGTGATAGGTTGACAATTTCGTTTCTTCTGTGTGCAAATGTTTGGGCCATTTTTTCTTTTATCAATGTGTTGTTGTCTCTTTTCCTTACTTCAGTAAGCAACTGAAGCCTCTCTTGTTCCTGGCTTTTTTCATCCTGTCCTGCTGGGTAAGGGGGAAGATAGTTCACTTCTGCCTTTCTAGGCTTTTTTTCACTTTTTGCAGGCTTCTGGTCTGCAGGGCTCTTGCGTTTCAATGCATTGCACATCACCTCAGGTACACCATAGCCTCGGAGTTTAGTGCGATAATTTGCCATCTTGTATTTGATGCTTTGTTGCCAGCCATAGTAACCTGCGAAGGAGCCGGGTTCTTTGAGACATGGATATTGGTTTACAAGTGCCTCAGCAACTAAACTTATCTGTGCACTTGATGGATAGGCTGCATATGCATAAATAGTTTCGGCCAGCTTCTCAAGAATATCTGCCTTAACTTTTGAGCAAGTCAGAAGTGTTCCATTCTTCTTGTAGTCTTCAGAGGCTCTTTCAAGGTATATCTTAGTTTCATATGCAAATGGTGGAATGGGGAACTGCTTTGGCCATTGCTGATATCGTTCTGTGGTACTTTGCTTAGGCAGAATAATGGTGTCCTGTGAAGAAGACGTTCCGGTAGATGATTCTGCATTTGATGCACATGACTCTGCATATGAGGCAGATTCATAATCAGTTGACTTTTGACTCAAGGGACTGCCCAAGCTTTCATCAAGCGGAAGGAAGGTAAGAATAATTGGGTCAGCCTGAACAACCTTTATCGTGTCTTTGTGTTTAATTTGGTCGCTTGCATGAAGAGTAAAGTAATCTTCAAATTCAGAGTCCAAATACTGAAGACTGAACTCGTCTGCAATTCCAAAGGTGTCCTTCACAACAGTTTGCAGCTCCTCTACAGTGGGGGGAATTCCTAATGGAAGGACCAGCTTCTCAATTCGGTCTTTTAGTAATACTCTGAGCTTTGCTTCCATCTTCGCCAACCTGGCAAGAATGGGAAGAAATAGACAAAAGTTAAATATAATAACAAGCATAGTCTTATAGATGAGAATAGATATACAAGGAATAAAGAAGAGTCTAGAGTTCCACCAGAATAAATTTAGTAAAAAAGAAAGAGTAAAAAAAGTGTGTATTGGTAATAAAAATAAAAAAGAATTTACAAATTATTATTACTCATTACAAATTGTTGTAATCTTTGAAAATAAAAGTTAAAAACTTGTTCTTTCAATTAAATTAAAAGTTTTATCAGCAGAATGCCAAGTAAATAAAGGAAATCTACCTGGCAATTTAGTTGTGTTGCCATGTTTATTGTGATTTAAAAGAATAAAAATGGGAAAGTCTATACGACAGGCAGAAACATAAGATAAAATAAACCGATTAACAAAATTCATTAGAATTACCTAAAATTAGCAACATATGTGATGTTTGAGTACAACCAGGCGTTTTCCTCCCACACTGTATACAGCCAAGGGGTACACATCATCAAGCTTCTGCTGCTCCAAAACAGCCATTTTCCCAGTGTCTTCCAGTTGAAAGGATCTTAGATGGTCTTCATACCACGCAGCAAGTAACTTTACAATAAAATGTACACAGCTATCCAAAATGGCTATCTGAATAATCTCAGCAAAGTCTGGTAGTCCACCAGTAGAGCCATGTGTCAAGATCATCCCTACACTGTACCTTGTTCCATAGTATGTGACAGTGTTAGTTAACTGCACAGTAGAAAGTGGGGACGTTTCTCTTAAAGCTCCCTGTATGTCTGAATGCAGCACTTCTAAAGGCAATTCAGATATTTTTGTTACACACAATGCCTGTTTTCCAACATCCGTGTGCAAGTGGTATGCCATAAACAACTGATGTCTAGTAGAAAGGGTCAACAAAACATTTTTGAAATTCTTAGAGTGCCTCACAATTTGCTTAAAAAAGCTGTGTTTCGCTTCAAAGCGCATTGTCCAAACACCAACCAGAGGCCCATATTCTTCAATCAATGCAGGGTAATGTTCCAAAAAGTGATGTTTGGGTATCAATTTTTGTTCTGGAAAAAGTGCAAGGAATCTGTCACGATGTTCAGATATTTTAAAGTCAAGGTAAGCAATAGTTTCAACTGTGTGCACAGGTGCAACGGCCAACTCAACTATGTCTTTTAATGTCATGAGAACCTGCCAGGCAGAATCACTTTCAGGTACCCGTGAACCAACAATGAGAGGCAGCAACCGTATTAGGGCCCAATTTTCATGGGCATTTCCGCCTATAGTTCTGCGCTTAACATAGCTTATAGGGATAGCTTGAGGACTGTTAGCTTTGTCTGTGCCTTTGTAGGGAAAACTTGCGATAAACTCGTTCAGTACAGCCAAACTAAAGTACTTCTTCTTGATAAAAATTAGGAAACACAACGCAAGTTCCCTTGGGACGATGCCTTCAAACAGGTCGTGTTAAATATCCGGTGGATACAAAGTGAAAGTGTTTCAATTTGTCAGTCAGTGGACATGAACGCTTTACGCCAAAACAATGTGTTAAATTTGGAGTTTCTCGCAAAGTTTGTAGATGCAAACTATGGTCCTTCTTTGTCCGAGGTGGAAACACTCCAGTCCGCACTTCGCGTGTCTGGTACTCTGAAGAATGTCCAAGGCAAAATCTACAGATGTACGGCCCTGTGAAACTTTCAACCAATCCACTGATCTAATGTGCACCAAGGTTATCAGCTACAACACAGTGTACCGTTCCTTTAATATTTTTTCCAACACTAGAAATGAAAATCCCTTCCTGTTCAAGAATGGCAAGATCTTTCAAGAGTGGTTCCAAAACTGCTTTGTAGTCAAACTGTTTGACATCAACCGCTTTGCAAAGTAAAGCTAAATGTACTGATGTTAATGTAGATTGCAACCTGGATGGCACATTTGCCAAAAGCCAATAAAAAGCTGTTATTTTGTGTTTTTTTCTCGAAGTTCCAAGTGGGTTGCACACCTCAAAATCGTCAACATAAAGGATTATAGAGAGTCTTGTTTCTCCCCCGGAATAGAAGTCATTTAGTTTGAAAGTTTTACCATCAAAAATGGACTTAATATAGTTAGTACTGTTTGAATGTCCGGTTAGGATTCCGTCTGCAATGTCCCTATTCTTCAAGAGTGCCTGCAAAGTCTTGAGTACAGGCACATATTGAAAAGTCTTGTTCTTTTGAGAATCAAGAATATATTCAACAGGATCAACACACTGGAAATGCTCCTTAAACCACCTTCTTCTCTTAAAAGCAGAACCAAGTGGACCACTTGCCCCAAGCGCTGTACTAAGGGGATGCAGCTTACACAACTGTTCTGCCAAGTCAGTTATGATGGCCTGGTCAACAATGCATTCATCAGACTTTAATGTTGAATCAAGTATGTTTCTAACAACTGCAACAGATGCTGAAGATGAGATGAAGTGGAGGTCTTCCACTAAGGCATCAATGCAACTCACTGAGGCGTTATATATGCTTTCTAGCTTCAGCAATAGTAAGCCAATCCTTTGAAGAACTAAGTATGCCACACTTTCCTGATCAACATTTGAACTAGTGCCCTCATCATCACTGGCCTCTGGTAAATCAGAATGGTCAACAGTTTGATTATGTTGACTATCATACACGTCTGGCTTAAAATCACTCAAAGAATAGGATATGTGTCTTCTGCTTTTGTGTTTCAAATAAGTATTGTATATATTGGTCCTAAAGTTGCAGCCTTCAAATACACAACAGACAGTTTCGTGGCTCTTCAGATGAATTCCAATATGCTGAAAGTAGTCCTTCTCGGTATAACAACAAACATCACAAACTAAACACTTGAAAGCAGAGCTAATTCCTGGCTGTAAACTTTGAGCTGCGTGGTATCTTGACAAATGTGTGCGAAGGGCAGTCTGCGTTTTAAATGTGCAAGGGCAACCGGCATGTAGACATGGCTGGGATTGCCCACGACCGAAGGTTGCGTGTTGTAGTCTGTAATGCTTTAGGAGATTCGCCTTAGTGGCAGACACAGACTTGCAGATCTTACACTGCCATCCCATAGGAGAAAACCTAAGGTCATAGGAAAGAAGTAGCCTACATCAGTAATAGATCTAACAATTAAATAATGAAATGTGCTTTGCCCTTTTTTTAGTATTTGTTGTTTAACATTTAAACAACTCAATTATGGACGTAATCCATAAGTGAGCCTCAAGTTTAATTGATAGACATTTGATAAAATGAATTTAGACTAAAATCCTTTTTTCCACTGGTACATTATTATAAGACAATTTGATTAATTAGTGTAAACGTGATAAAATGAATGTAAATAGTAAGTAACCATAGGTTATGGAAAAGTACGTACAAACCATGTCAGTTTAGCTTAATTACATGTCTATGAGAAGCATAATCAGTATTTCAATATTTTCTACTGCTTTAATTTCAGATTCAGGTTGGAACTACAGGTTCTGATCATCAGTGAAAAAAAAAAACTTTTGCAAATCTGCTTTTATGCCAGCCAACGTTTATGCAAAATAGCAATAATCACATTTTCTATTGCAAACAAACAGTGTTTGAACATTTAGGCTACATATGTTCTGGATGTGAAATGATTACAGCACGTTGTGTTATGCATGTTAGTGCGATAATACATACCTATTGACAAGTGTCAGTCAATGATTCTTCATGCACCTGGAATGAAATTCATATTTTCTTTAATTCGATTGGATGAATTAGAATTTTGACACTCGCACAACAGCAATCAATTAAAGTAACTAAATAAAACGCAAAGTCTGCACCTTCCCGTGCAAAAAAGATAGAAAAGTTTGCATATTTCAGACAATCAAAGTAGGAAACTTGTAACTCGGCCTATAGGAACCCAAAGTGGCACAACAGTCTTGTTCCAGTTTTGTTTACTTAGTGTCTGTGATAAACCATCAAACACTACTCATTATAATTGATAATTTGTTAAATATATCCCAGGCCAATAACTTATTAAAAAAAAACTTAAAAACTTAAATTGCACTGCTCTGATCTTCAGATGTGCGAGAAGCAGAGATGGAGAGCATACTTTATTAAGTTTAACTTTTTACTGATTTTGGGGGCAGCAGGCATTTCCCCGTCTTCTTCCTCTCCCAACCGGCCACACTGTCGTTCTGTCTTGTTGGATGTTACATAGTAGTTGATCGTTTATTTTGTGTGATAGTAAGGGTGGACTGCCAGTTTTGTTTACGGTGTTTTTTCTTGCTTTACTTAGATAGGGAGGTAAGATTTGTAGTTTGTTTTCTTAGGGCTATTTTCTTACCTTTTAGATAGGATTGTTTTATTTGTTATTTTGGCCTTGGTCCGCCCTGAAGTTTATATTATATATCTATAGGTTTATTTAATAATGTGTATAAATAAATCTTTCCTTCACTCAAATTGTGATTTGGGTTGTGGCTATTTGGGAGTTGGGGAAGACGGGGGCTAATTCATGTTAGGCCCTAGGCACCCCTGAGACCTAAAACAAAATGGAAACGTCCTTTCTGGCTGATCTCTATTATAAATAAATATGAAGACATATTGTTAATGAACGTTAAGAATTGGGGGGGGGGGGGGGGGGGGGGGGGTTAAGTTTGACGATACAGTTTAACTGTATCGTCAACCTACGTACTTCAGTGGGGGTTTCACTCCGTCTGCGCACGGCACCTTCGAGCAGATGTGCGCCTGCAGCCAGAGGGGGCGCCAAAATACCTATTCCCCACACAATGTTATGTAGTACTTCATTGATAACCGCTACGCAGCGCGATTTTTTTTTAACTGCTCGTGGCGCCCCCCATGTGACTTGGCGCCCCCCACAAATATGCCGCCCCGGGCGGCTGCCTGGTTCGCCCGTACCTAAAACCATGATTGTATTCTGACCCTGGACACGGCTGTTTCTGTCTTGTTGAATATGCACCAAACACAAAACTATTTCCAATAAAAAAAATAAGGCCAAATTGATCAAACAGAACGAGCTAACAGACAAACATTGTTTTGAAATGTAACGAAATCCATGGCCTAAATAAAATATTAATAGAGACAATGACAGTAAACCGGGCAAAATGGCTTACCTCTGAAAGCAAGAATCCTTTGGTCTCTGAGATTAGCTCCTTGCTAGCTAGCTAGCCAACGTGGTTGTTGCGTGATCCAGGGCATGGGTGAGCGAGAGGGAAGGGCGAGGAAGGAAAATTAGTATAAGTAGATCATTTGACGTGTCTTAAAAGAGCATTAAATAGCATATAACAGGAAAATAATTCAAAAGCTCAACATAATTGTCGCATTGAGCAGACCACTTTGTCCTTTTGGTCGAGGCAAACCGGCCTCTGCATTGTAGGCTACGACGGAGTATTAATAATAATAATAATACATTTAATTTAGAGGCGCCTTTCAAGACACCCAAGGTCACCTTACAGAGCATATAGCAAAACAGAATAACACTCAAAAGAAAGGGGGGGACCTCACTAACCACCACCAATATGTAGCACCCACTTGGGTGATGCACGGCAACCAATCGGCGCCAGAACGCTCACTACACACCAGCTTGAGGTGGAGAGTTAGGGATGAGGTGGAGAGTGAGGAAATTCCCAGTAACATTCCGTCCCAGAAACATAGAAGACAGTGTGGGGAGACAGGACGGAGAGACTGTCAGGCGCTTGTTCACGAAGAACCATGCGGCCCGCATTATATAAGAACGTTTCAAAGCTAAGACAAGAGGGAACGAGGAGAAAAAAATTGTCAATACCCCAAACTATGCTCCTATAAGGGGGCACAGTGTAGGGATTAGCAAAAAAAAAAAAACCCTCAACACATAAGCATCACATCAAAACATCACAAACATATGGGAGGGGGGAAGGGAGTTGGGGAGGGGAGGTGTCACAGCTCAGACACCGGGAGGCGGACGCAGCCGACAGGCGCATCACATCACTCACGGCATACTGTGCTGCAACGGGGGAAGGGGAGGGGGGAGGGAGTCCAGTAGGCGGTGAGTCCAGGGGGTGTGTGTGTAATCAGTCTTGTGTGCGTGTGTGTGTGAGCTCAGGGACTCCATCTCCAATGGACCCAACAGTGTCTCTCCCGTCTGATAGCTGGTGACGAGGACACGACCGTCGCCGTGGAGACGACCTTGAAGAGTTCCGACCAGAGATAAAGTTCACAGGAGGTGGGGGGTGGACTTTGTGGGGGGAAGGGTGGCAGGGCATCCGTCTGCATAACAACCAGGGAGAGGAGAGATATCAGCCTTCCAAGGCCAAAGTGGGGGGGCCGAATGAAGATAACGATTGCTTTGGGTCAGGCCGACTCTGCAATTTTTGCCAACCTTAGAGTCTCTCTGGTACTCTCTGTAGTCTTCCATTTCCAGAATCCAAAAACCAAAAAGCCAAAATAGCCGAAAAATTCGTGGTCCGTTTAAACCCGGTCCAACTTCACCACAATGGTATCCAATTTGCGATTTAGTTCGCCCGACGCATGAGTCTGTGTGTCGACCATCCGGCACAATCCAGCAATGTTGGATTGCAATCCAATAATGACGGGCAGCTTTTCAAAAGCCGGATATGCTGCCATCACCTTACTAACTTTGAGATAGAACAGGAACCCGCAACCTCCGAACAGCAGGAATCCTGCTATCATCATCCCAATTATGTAGACGTCTTCAACACCCTCGACGGAAAGTATGGCGAGACACAAGGGCCTCCACTCCTTCCAGGAGTCCAACATGTATCCCGCTGCGAACGTTCCGTCAGGGCAGGCGGGCTCTCCTTGGCCCTGTTTTCTCGTCGAGAAAATTTGATCAATAGCGTTGAGAGACCAGCCGATCAAATCCATAATTTAGGTTTAAGGTAGAATGCAGAGAAGAGGCAGCACAGAACAGAGACAGAGACAGAGACAGAGACAGAGACAGAGAGCAGGGGAGAGATAAGGGCCGGGAGCGGCAGAGGGAGCAGAGAGAGATGCGACCGCCTTCGTTGGATGCAGAGTAAAAAAAATTAAAAATATATATTTTTGCCGTGACAAGATTAAAATCGACACGTCATCATGTCGACATTAAACTCAAAATGTCGAGAATAAAGTTGAAATGTCATGTCGACTTTAATCTCGACGTGTCGACTTTAAACTCGAAATGTCGAGAATAAAGTTGAAACATCATATCGACTTTAATCTCGACGTGTCCATTTTCCGTTCCTCTGTCAGCACGCAGACGCTCCGGGCATCCTCCCAAGCGTGCAGCGGATGACACGAATTGCATTGACGGTTTTAGTCGCTATATTGTTTGGATGGAGGCCTACTCCACAAACAATGACCCCAGGGTTATTGCCGACTACTTCGTGTCATCCGCTGCACGCTTGGGAGGATGCCCGGAGCGTCTGCGTGCTGACAGAGGAACGAAAAATGGACACGTCGAGATTAAAGTCGATATGATGTTTCAACTTTATTCTCGACATTTCGAGTTTAATGTCGACATGTCTTTAAAGTCGACGCGTCGATTTTAATCTCGTCACGGCAAAAATATATTTTTTCTTCACGTGTGGCCCTAATACTCCGTCGTAGTACTGACTTCGAATCACAGCAACAAAGCTTAATTTTGACGTTACAGCAGAGTAAGGTTGACATTATTGGTAACAAACGCGAAACAATGTTCACATGCTACTGCATCTTGGTTTAACAGTATCTGTTAACGAATATAATGAAAAGTTATTTACCTTCTGGGAAGTGGCAGTCCCAGAAATGTGCTGACTGCATGTGCTGACAGACGTCCATGTGGCGCAAAATGCCCGCTCGGCGGAAGTGTAAGGTTATAAGAGCCAAAGACCAGTGCTGATAAAATATAATTAAATACTACCAAGGGGATCACAGCAGATTTTTTACGGACATAAATAGTAAAATACAATTACCTAATAAAAAACATTAAATTGATTGAATTCAGCTAAATGTGTATCCAAACTGCCTTAAGTCTTTTTTATTATGTAAAGGTTGCTACTGTTTATTTATCAAATATGAATTGACCCTTTTCCCTTTTTTTTTACTGTGTAAAATGATTAAAACCAAAGATCTCTGAATGGGTCAAATTTATAGATTTTATGGAACTTTGATCTTCCTCATAAAATACAATTAAATACTACTAAGGGAATTACAGCTGATTTTACTCCATCAAAAAATAGTAAAAAACAATTAATAAAAACACAAAAGGTATTGAAAACCACTCAATGTGATTCAAAACTGCACAAAGTCTTTTTTATTACATAAAGGTTGCTATATTTTATCGATTGAATATTAATTAACACCAGTCCCAGTTTTTACAGTGTAGGCTACGAGATCGCACACAGAAACAAATGGTACTACCAACACCTCAAAATCAAAATATACAGTGTTCCAACCAGTCACAGACAAGGGGTGGGTGTTGTGGTGTTTCGCGCTTGTGCACGTGAAGTGGTAGCTACAAATTCCTGTTGCATTTTCATGCACGTTCATGAAAATCAGTGGTGTATAAAGTACTCAAAAGCCATACTTAAGTAAAAGTACAGCTTTTAGAATAGTACTTAAGTAAAAGTATTAAAGTATCTGATCTTTACTGTACTTAAGTATCAAAAGTACTTTTCTGATATTAAATGTACTTAAGTACTGAAAGTAAAAGTACAAGTAACCGTTATCGAAACTCCTCCCTATAACTGCCCTCGTCCAATCATGCCTTAGCACTAACTGGCTAGATAGATACCTCGCCAGAGATGGAATAAGAATAAATAATCTTTATAGGTTATTAGCTAGCTTGAAATATTATATACAAATATTACCCAGCGGTGAAAGAACCTTACTAGTTTAAAATGTTGTGCTGGTGGTATTTATTTTGAGGTCGTGAAGTTTCTAATTTTTGGATTGAGACCAGTATGATTTTGCTTCGATTATTGTTGTTTCCCCTTCGTTGTTGATCTTTTTTGAAAACATCCTTCCACTGCATATTGCAGTCCATTTTGCCATGATCTGGATGCGGAGTTACTCCAAAAAAAAATCACTGACACTGACAGATATCGTAGCCCGACCTATTATCCCGCAAGCGCTGGTACACGTTACTTAATATTGATTTTGGTGTCATCCAGGATCGCGGATTTTCTGAAAACTTAAGTCCCTGCCCAAAAAGGGTATTTAAATTAGCTTTGTAGCAAAAATGGCACATATACAGCGTATTGAAGTGTATAAGATAGTGTTGTAATACTGCATGTACAAACCAGCCTGATAAAAATAGTAGAATTTTGATAGCCCTTGCCCTCGTCCTAGCCATGCATTTGTGTGTTGACAGTCGTAGGAGTTTTGATCGACGTAGCAACAGTAACTAAGCAAGGGGGCTTTGCGAACGTGCGCTGGGACAGCTGATTCGCCAAACAGGCTCGCAGTCTGTGTTCTACCACAGTCCCCGACGTTATTCTCATATCTCTCATGATTCATTTTTTTTTTTCTAAAGATGAGTTGATTTTGTAACGAGTAACGAAGGTTTAAAGGGAAATGTAGCGGAGTAAAAGTATCCGTTTTCTTCGCAAAATGTAGCGAAGTAAAAGTAAAAGTACAGAGAAATATAAGTAGTAAAGTAAAGTACAAATATCCCAAAAAACTACTTAAGTACAGTAACGAAGTATTTCTACTTCGCTACTATGCAACACTGATGAAAATGCACGTCCATGATCATTTTCAAAACATAGGAGGGAGGGGCTAGCTGGCTCTGTTTTTTTGGAATCTCGCAACGGAAGTCAGGGCAACCAGAATCGCTAATACAACCTTTAACCAAGAGGCGGTGAATCCATCTCGGTGCAGTTCACCTTCTGGCCAACAGGATTAGGGTGAAGGAGACACAGGTGTGTGTGTGTGTGTGTGTGTGTGTGTGTGTGTGTGTGTGTGTGTGTGTGTGTGTGTGGCGGAGGTGTTGAATGGTTGAAGAGCCTTTGGTGCTCAACACACCACAACAAGCAGGCGAAAAGAGAAAGAGACCCAACACCAACCCAACCCCACTGAATGGACACATAATGAAAGGTTCCTTCAAGGTAGGTTTGTACAACCTAATTCATCCTTTCACCACAGTGACTGAATTAGAGTTCCCAGAACTGTGCGTGTGTGTGTGCGTGTGTGTGTGTGCGTGTGGGTGTGTGCGTGTGTGTGTGTTTGTGTGGGTGTTAAATAACAAAAATGAACGATGCTAACGTGTTCAATAGTTAACCGTCTTCCTGGGGCGCAGGCTTAAAGTGGAAATGAAGCACTGAGAACTGTGTCAATTTTTTGTTTGTTTTTTCATTTTTGGAAACACATGGATTTTCATCAATACTGAAATTCAAGTAGTTTCACCGTAAAATGACATGTTTATAACGACTTTCGCCTCTAGGGCGCAGCCATGTTTTAAAAACGCAGGCGCTACGTCATCAGAATGGTTGGCTCCATATATATCTATGGTTGGCTCTTTAAAATAAACATGTCGGATATTGGAAGAAGAACAGGGGGGTCCTTTTGTGTTGCCCCTGGCTGTTCAAACGAATTTTATCGGTTAAAGGAGAGCGGTAGAATAGTTCATTTCCATGTAATTCCCGTCAAGAAGCCTGAAGTGCTCCGAAGATGGTTAGCTGCATTGAAACGCCTCAGCCCCCCAATGGGACCAGGGCAGAGAGTATGTAGCGACCACTTTATAGAGGCTGATTACATCGAAGAGGGAGCTTTTTCTGAAGATGGGAGATTTGTTCGCCGTCCCACCAATCGCCTGAAGCCAGATGCTGTGCCAACTATTTTTAATTTTAGTGGATATAGTGCTGGAGACACGGACATACCCGTCAGATCGGACCCGGGCGCTGCTCTTATGCGCAGCGAAAGAGCGCAGAAACGTGCTTGCCAGGCAGAGGAACGAGAGGTCTCAGGTGATCAGTGTAGTCCCCTTACTCCCTCCGCACAACCTATCAAGACTGTTAGTTTACCTGCTGTTTATTGGGCGCTCCAGTGTTTCGGCTCAGATGTCCCTCAGCGACAGCATTGCGACCTCCAACACGTCTCGCTCTAATGACAGCATTTGGCACGTCGGATTGGACGTGATACATCTGATATTTTTGATGAGATGTCCCAGGTTCATTTCATGGCAGCATACACTCTCCATGTCAGTGGACATAGGGACACAAACCCCACACAAGCACCACCGATTGTTTCCTGTACGCTCAGATACATCTCTCTCTCCTTCATCTATTTCTCCTCCATAGTCAGGCTCTGTTGGGGGCACTAAAACTCAGACTTCTCTTACTGGCTCAAAAGCATAGGCAAATGCCTGCCCTCATTGGTGGGTCTATCCCATTCGTCCATATCCATTTTGTTGAGGCAGTAAGCTACCTGTGAGGCTATGAGCCGCAATGTAAACAACATAGAATGTTAATACCAACCATTCTCGTGACGTCATCGTATTCTGAAAACAGAGATGGCGGCGCACAGGCTGAAAACATTGTAATTAATGCAACGTGTTTGTGCTTCATTCTGAATAACGGGACATATTTCCGACTTTATTTGTATTTATGGTATATTTAAATATTTAACTAGTGCTATAGACATGTTTTATTTGATTGCTTCCTTTCCACTTTAAACCAGTAGAAACAGAGTGAAGCGTTTGAGTCTGCAGCCGTCAGAGCGGCCATGTTGAGTCAAACAGCGCTATGTTAGACGCTGGGGGGGCCATGACGGGGGTTACATCTTGACACGCTAAGACTGTGTGTGTGTGTGTGTGTGTGTGTGTGTGTGTGTGTGTGTGTGTGTACGTGCGTTATTGTGTGTGTGTCTGTTTATGTAAGTACGTGTGTGTTTGTGCGTGTGTGTTCGATGTTTGTGTGTGTGTGTGTGTGTGTAGCCTCGTAGATGGGTGGGGGGCAGTGTTCGAATTACGGGGGGTACCGGGGGGGTCTGACGGTCCCGATTGAGACTTCATACCCCCCAAATGGCATTAAAATGAAACTTTGGGGGGTACCGAGAATAATATATTTATTCTTCAAATTGCGTGTTTAAAAGTGTCTTCTTATTTCTTAAATGCGTTCGATGTTTACTATGAGTAATATACTGACATTAAAATTCAAACACCCCTTGAATGGACTGTACCATTAACACGTCTTCAGCGGTCTTTCAACGTCTTCTCTATGGCTTGACCTCAACTTGAACTCGTCGTCTGACTTTACCTTAAACTTGACGCGCTCACTACTTCAAGAACACCGATGAACAGGACACTGATGGACCGAAATGTCTAAGCTGTGAGGGGATCCACATATCTATTCATTGTTTGTCGGGGCTTTGTAATGATTCATACGTCCGGTCCATCCCACCAAAAAAGTTTTTCCGCGAGCCAGAAGTCGCATTCATACGGAAGCGTATTAGGGCCAGGTATAAGGGGGAAAAATATTGATTGGCAATTCGAGAATAAAGTCGACATGTCTAGAATAAAGTCTACATGTCTAGAATAAAGTCAACATGTCGAGAATAAAGTCGAAATGTCGAGAATAAACTCAACTCCTCTGGTCCATCATCACGTTAGCAACTGGCCGCCTTACCAATGTGTCTTTGGCGTACAGTTTCTGAAGTGGTGCAATCTGTATGTCTATGGGTGCAACTACCTGATAGCTGTATCATATCTATAACGTAAAGCCTAATCTTTCATGCTTAACGTTACCAACCTAGCGGAATTCAACTCATAAACCTAGTCAGAAACTATTTTTGGATAGCTAGCTAACTACACTTGTCTTAGATGCTATTAAAGTCAGTGCTCTGTTTCTACCTTGATTGTCATAACGTTATTCAGCTATTAGGCTACTTAACTTGCGCTTACAGTTCTGCATGTTGATTCTTGTGTGAAATAGTATTTATTGTTACACTAGGCTCTATTGCTTGTAGCATCTCCTTTGTACGTCGCTTTGGACAAAAGCGTCTGCTAAATGACTTAATGTAAAAAACACCACAATAGGGATAGCACTACCGTATATTTATAACCTAGTTTCCTATGTACAGAGCCGCTTAAAAAAAAAAAAAAAAAACATGTGACGTCAACACCATCCGTTTCAAAATGCTGACCCCCCCGAAGCTGGAGTGATAATTCGAACACTGGTGGGGGGGTCTCCCTCTTCTCAGCGGGGGGAGCGAGAGAGAGAGAGAGAGAGAGAGAGAGAGAGAGAGAGGGGGAGAGAGAGAGAGAGGGGGAGAGAGAGAGAGAGGGGGAGACAGAGACAGAGAGAGGGGGAGACAGAGACAGAGAGAGAGAGAGAGAGAGAGAGAGAGAGAGAGAGAGAGAGAGAGAGAGAGAGAGAGAGAGAGAGAGAGAGAGAGAGAGAGAGGGGGAGAGGGAGAGAGGGGGAGACAGAGACAGAGAGAGGGGGAGACAGAGACAGAGAGAGGGAGAGAGAGAGAGAGAGAGAGAGGGGGAGAGAGAGAGGGAGAGAGAGAGAGAGGGGGAGACAGAGACAGAGAGAGAGGGGGAGAGAGAGAGAGAGATAGAGGGGGAGACAGAGACAGAGAGAGGGGGAGACAGAGAGAGAGGGGGAGAGAGAGAGAGAGAGACAGAGACAGAGACAGAGAGAGAGCGAGAGAGAGAGAGACAGAGACAGAGACAGAGACAGAGACAGAGAGAGAGAGAGAGAGAGAGAGAGAGGGGGGGAGAGAGAGAGAGATAGACAGAGACAGAGAGAGAGACAGAGAGAGAGAGAGAGAGAGAGAGAGAGAGAGAGAGAGAGAGAGAGAGAGAGAGAGAGAGAGAGAGGCCTGAGAGAGTGGGGCCCTCACCTCCAGGGCCGGTGAGGGCCCCAGGGGAACCCAGAGGGAGAAGGGCCCCGCGGGGGCCGGTGAGGTTGTTGTGGGGGTCCTGGCGGCCGGCTCCAACAGGCTGTCCCTGTGGTTGAGGCCCAGAGAGAGCACCACAATCTTGGTGTGGATCTTGGATGTTTATCTCAGACCTGTGTGACGTGTTGCTATTTGGCACCGGGATAACTCTCCATGTGGACGTCTGTGTGAGTGTGGGGAAGGAACCGACTCAGGGTTGAGTCACCGATGATCACTACGGGCTGGATGGATCAAATAGTCCAATCCCTAACTTTATGCCCCGTGGGATCGTGTCTGGTCCTTTTGAACATCGTCTTGTTCGGTCGAGGCTTCGGGTCGGTGGTTCCACTCGGCCGTCGGCGCCCGGGAGTGACGGTGAGGTGACTTAACGAGGCCGAATGAAGGACGCGGTGGAGTCTAAGCTGCACAGTGCGCTGTGAGGGTGTGCTCGTGGACTGGACGGACAGCGGAGGAGACTTGGTGTTATTAGAGGGGGCTTCAGATTGGGATCGCTTTGTGGGACGTTTCCCTTTGCTTTGACCCATCATCACGGTGTTCTGTTCAGCCACCTGGTTGAGTCTCTCCGCTGTACCTGTACCAGTCCGGGTCTGTGGTGGGGGCCGCTGCTTGGTGGGATCTACAGGAGGGGGAGGAACAGAGTGAGTGGGGGATGGACCGAGATCTAATTCTATTGAGGGGGAGACCAGGGTAACTAAGTGGCTGAGATGATGTGTGTTAATGTGTGTGTGGAGGTGTATATATTAATTAATATATTGTGGCTGAGCTGATGTGTGTTAATGTGTGTGTGGAGGTGTATATATTAATTAATATATTGTGGCTGAGCTGATGTGTGTTAATGTGTGTGTGTGTGGAGGTGTATATATTAATTAATATACTGTGGCTGAGCTGATGTGTGTTAATGTGTGTGTGGAGGTGTACATATTAATTAATATATTGTGGCTGAGCTGATGTGTGTTAATGTGTGTGTTAATGTGTGTGTGTGTGTGTGTGTGTGTGTGTGTGTGTGTGTGTGTGTGTGGAGGTGTATACATTAATTAATATATTGTGGCTGAGCTGATGTGTGTTAATGTGTGTGTGAAGGTGTATATATTAATTAATATATTGTGGCTGAGCTGATGTGTGTTAATGTGTGTGTGGAGGTGTATATATTAATTAATATATTGTGGCTGAGCTGATGTGTGTTAATGTGTGTGTGGAGGTGTATATATTAATTAATATATTGTGGCTGAGCTGATGTGTGTTAATGTGTGTGTGTGTGTGTGTGGAGGTGTATATATTAATTAATATATTGTGGCTGAGCTGATGTGTGTTAATGTGTGTGTGGAGGTGTATATATTAATTAATATATTGTGGCTGAGCTGATGTGTGTTAATGTGTGTGTGGAGGTCATTAACTTTTATCTGTTTTATTAAATTTTTCATCTCTTTTACCCCTTTTAACTGAACTAAGTGCTATGATCTCTTAGTTATAAACAGATTGTATGAACTAAACAGGCAGATCGAATTTTGAACGATCGATTTTGTCTATTGAATGATATCACACTTCTCAGACACCGCTGCAGAGATGAACAGCTGATAGGTGCAACTCTAGTTAAAGCGAAACGAGCTGCGTCAATTCAATTCATGGTAATTATTTTATTACAACTTAGGCTAACTCTGTTTTGGACTACAGATGACTGTCAAAAGTCCAAATCTTAAAATCGTTTATGCTCCCAACACATCTACAAATCTCTAAAATCGTTTAATAAGACCGACTATAGGCTACACAACGTTTACAAAAAACATTTGCCTATCTTGCAAAAATGACACCTAGCTAGCGTTTGCCACCGTCAGGGTGGAATAAAACAACAAATGCTTCATATTGGTGTAACGTTCTGTTATTTGTTTGATGAAAAAATCTAAACTTAATGAAACTAATAGATCGGTAAAGAAATGCAAGTCTCGTGCATTTATAATTGTATCGCTGTGTTTTGAATAGTCACCTACCATAAAAACCTCCAAGTGCAGCTGAGCCGAACGTCACATCTTCGTGGCGTGCAGTGAGTCCCGTTGTTACACCGAATTCTGCGACCCACCGAAAAGTGTGACCCGAGGGGGCGCTCTTGAATAATGTGCAACTCGCGCTCCAGACATCCACCAGCACGCAATTTCCGGCGTGTGGGTGGATGTTTCTGTCTGCAGCGGAAGTGCGTGTGGGTGGATGTCTGGAGCGTGTGGGTGGATGTCTGCAGCCAGACCCCTCTCACTGCGTCTGGTTCTCCGCCGTCCCTCCCTCTTCCACAACAGGTAGAGACATGCTACGGTGGTTATCTCGGCCGTGGTTGACAAAGAATTGGCATGAAGCTCCGTTGGCGGGCAAAAGATGCTTGCTTCATAACGCAGAGGAAATTATTATGCTTGCTTCATTACGTTATAGCTAGGGATGGGAATTGATAAGAATTTCACGATTCCGATTCCGATTCTGCTCATCGATCCGATTCCTTATCGATTCTCTTATCGATTCTCATTGGGTGAGAAAATAAGTATAAATGTGTTTGTTTGCATTACATCTCATTAATATCTGATCAGAAGTGCTTCTAGTATTAGGAAATTGTACATTTTCAAATCAATTGGTCTAGACGAAGAAATATATGTTTCGCTTTTTAAGACCAAATGCCATCATTATGTGCCATACAACTAAAAACACAGACTGAAAACAGCCAAGTAAGAGCTTGTGCCTTTTGGAATTCTAACAGTGCTCATTTGCATTCAACTTGTAACAAAATTAAACTGACATAAACAAAATGAAGCATTGATTAGACAGAGATTTATTAGATGGGCCTACCTAATAAACCGTTGGAACACCGGAAACCATAGCAATGCCGGTAAACCCCGAGAAGCCCAATCCCTATGAGAGCTCCCCACGCTACGGCCATCCGGAGGCGACAGAGCTGTTGGCCGTGATATTATATATACAATTATAATATAGTATATAATATATCATATACTATTATATATAGAGCTCCGGGAGTCGCAAACTGCAACAATCACTTTCTCCTCCATTCCGCGGTTCACCCGGACTGCACTGCACTGAGTTTGACGGCTGAACGCTGATTGGCTGTTACGTTACACATGTCACTCAGTTATCACGCTGTTGAACGCTGATTGGCTGTCATCACGACAAAAACTTGTCGCCGGTTTTCTCCCGCGAAAAACTCGCCCTTATACGCGTCTCTACGTTCACTTTGTATGGGATCTTGTCGCCCCGTCGCGTTTGGTGTGAACGCACAATGCGATTCTTCCTCGGCGGCGACATGTTTGCTGCGTTCTGAACCAAATCAAAGCAGCGTGTGTGTGACGTCACGACGCATTTGCCGCGACCGGAACCGATAAGCGGAATCGTTAAGCAGGCTTGCTAACGATTCCAAGGAATCGGTTGACTCGGAACCGGTTCTGAACAAGAACCGGTTCTCGATTCCCATCCCTAGTTATAGCTGAACCTAAATGTTATATGTTATGGGCAAAATGTAATTATATTATGTGCTCAGAAATGTGTTCCATTATCGACTGGGGTTTCCACATTATAGCTATGGGTTTAATTACAACTCGAGGCTGAGCGTGCAATGCGCGCGCTCAACCTGTAATAATAGCAATGATAATGATCATTATTTTATTTGTTAGAATTTGTGTTAGGCCAACTAATATGAATAATTGTAACAATAGCAACGATAATGATATTGATAACTGTAGTTATTGCTATTTTAATTAGTATTAATATTATTAATACTAATAATATTAATTATTAGTATTAATAATTATGGACTTTGTGTTTGGTTGGCTGTGGGTCCTGTGATGCTTAGAGACGATGTCGTTCTGTTTTAGAGCTCATATCTTCTGTATTCCTCTGTCCTGTCCTAGACTCACCGTCACCCTGGAAAGAGGGGAGAGAGCACTTACTGGATGAACTCGTGAGGGTTTTATCCAAGTTATTAAATCAATCGCGTCATTAACATTAATTTCAAAAACACCCTCTGCTTCTGTGATTCATATTGTGGTCTACTAAGGTCAGGTTTCTATTGTCGTCTATTGAGGTCATGCTTCTATGTGGTCTGTTAAGGTCAGGTCTCAGGGTTGTGTGTCCGTAACGAAGACCGTAAGATAAGCAGTTCTCTGTTTGTTCAGGATGTTATTTTACATTCAACAGATGAATTGACACTTCAGGGCTGGATGTTTCACGACAAGAGTCTCTACCGCGTTTCTAAGAAGGGCTGGAGGGCCAGTAGAGAAGACTGTCAGAAGAGAAAGGCAGACCTGGTGGTCATCAACAGCAGAGAAGAACTGGTGTGTGTGTGTGTGTGTGTGTGTGTGTGTGTGTGTGTGTGTGTGTGTGTGTGTGTGTGTGTGTGTGTGTGTGTGTGTGTGTGTGTGTGTGTGTGTGTGTGTGTGTGTGTGTGTGTGCGCGCGCGTGTGTGTGTGTGTGTGTGTGCGTGTGGGAGAGACCAATTGTTTTTGTGAGTGAGTGAGTGATTAAGAAAGAGAGAGAGAGAGAGCAACATTGTGTGAGAGAGAGAGTGTGTGTGTGTGTGTGTGTGTGTGTGTGTGTGTGTGTGTTCATCTGTGTTGCATAACAACAGATGCTATTACCTTTGGAAACAGGCGTTTGTCAGCAGATTGATGGATACTTCCTGGATTGGACTGAGTGATCGAGAGAAAGAGGGGACCCACAAGTGGGTGGATGGTACCCCCATGACCTCAAGGTAAGGCTGAAGACTCTGTTCAGCAGCATCTCTTCTCTGAGAGTGACAGATTAATAATAATAATAATAATAATACATTTAATTTAGAGGCGCCTTTCAAGACACCCAAGGTCACCTTACAGAGCATATAGTCATCATTCAAAACTATGTAAAACAGACTAGGAATAAAAGGAAAACAGAGGTTAAACATGAAGAATAATAATAATTAATAACACTCAAAGACGCCTAAAGTGAAGGGGGGACCTCACTAACCACCACCAATATGTAGCACCCACTTGGGTGATGCACGGCAGCCAATCGGTGCCAGAATGCTCACTACACACCAGCTTGAGGTGGAGAGTTAGGGATGAGGTGGAGAGTGAGGGAAAAGAACATTTAAACACTATCGACCATATTTAAACACTATCGATCACATTTAAACAATATCGACCACATGTAAACACTATCGACCACATTTAAACACTATCGACCATATTTAAACACTATGGACCACATGTAAACCCTATCGACCACATGTAAACACTATCGCCCACGTTTAAACACTATCACCCACATTTAAACACTATGGACCACACGTAAACCCTATGGACCACATTTAAACACTAACGCCCACATTTAAACACTATCGCCCACATTTAAACACTATGGACCACATTTAAACACTATGGACCACATGTAAACCCTATCGACCACATGTAAACCCTATCGACCATATATAAACACTATCGACCACATTTAAACATGTAAACCCTATCGACCACATTTAAACACTATCGACCACATTTAAACACTATCGACCACAAGTAAACACTAGCGACCATATTTAAACACTATCGACCACATTTAAACATGTAAACGCTATCAACCACATTTAAACATGTAAACCGCTCTCGACCACATTTAAACCCTATCGACCACATTTAAACCCTATCGACCATATTCAAACACTATCGACCACATTTAAACTATCAACCATATTTAAACACTATCGACCACATTTAAACACTATCGACCATATTTAAACACTATCGACCACATTCAAACCCTATCGACCACATTTAAACCCTATCGACCACACTTAAACCCTATCAACCATATTTAAACACTATCGACCACATTCAAACACTATCGACCACATTTAAACACTATCGCCCACAATTAAACACTATAGACCATATTTAAACACTATCAACCATATTTAAACACTATCGACCACATTTAAACACTATCGACCACATTCAAACACTATCGACCATATTTAAACACTATCAACCATATTTAAACGCTATCGACCACATTCAAACACTATCGACCACATTTAAACCCTATCGCCCACATTTAAACACTATCGACCACATTTAAACCCTATCGCCCACATTTAAATACTATCGACCACGTTTAAACACTATCGACCATATTTAAACACTATCGACCACATGTAAACACTAGCGACCATATTTAAACACTCACAATTTGATATATATCACTATATATATATATAGATATAGATTTGTGCTGATTATATTATTACGATCTATCCTTGTATTTAAATTGCGGATCCCCATAAAGGGTATAAATTGCCATCCCCGTATTGGGTTCCAATAGGTTGACTGACTCTCCGTCCATCCTTCGTATCATCTGCTGTTCCAGCGCCAGACAAACGGCGGTGATACTACCGACGGAAAAAGCTGTTACGTCCCATTGTTTGGAGTGAAAGCAGTTTCTCCCTATCCATATAATATATATATATATATAGATCTACACATATAAATAGTTTATAAAAGAGTTAAAAGTTTACAAAAACACACTTAAATTACTTAAATTACTAAAAACAACGCAACACGCACGGAGCTACTGGATAAGCGTCCTACTCGCGTCGGCGCCATGGCAACGCATGGCGCCGTGACCTCCACTGTCTCCTCCTCGTGGTTCTCAGTTGGAGACACGTTAAACCACGCGATGACGGCGGAGCAAGAGACTGCGTCGTAGCAGGGGAGGACGGCTGGTCTGAAGAACCGTGTAACAGACTGCACCACTGGATCTGTGAGAAGGTCCTAGACCTGGATCATCTGGAGGCTGAGCGGAACAAAGAGGGTCCGTAGACTTTGTTTGTGTTCATGAGTGGAGAACGGTTCCTCCTTTCTGTTCTCTGTGCTGTAGATACAGTAAATACACTCTTTAAGAGTTGAAAGGTTGTTGGATGTGTTTAGGTCTACCAAGGTCAGGGTTCTATTGTGGTCTACTGAGGTCAGGTTTCTATTGTGGT
>NC_082400.1:610000-690000 GCF_031168955.1 Gadus macrocephalus
CCCCTAGCTGCTCCTTGATGACCTGTACTGTACTATCTAACCCCTAGCTGCTCCTTAATGACCTGTCTCTGTACTGTCTAACCCCTACCTGCTCCTTAATGACCTGTCTCTGTACTGTCTAACCCCTAGCTGCTCCTTGGTGACCTGTCTCTGTACTGTCTAACCCCTAGCTGCTCCTTGGTGACCTGTCTCTGTACTGTCTAACCCCTAGCTGCTCCTTGATGCCCTTTACTGTACTGTCTAACCCCTAGCTGCTCCTTGATGACCTGTCTCTGTACTGTCTAACCCCTCGCTGCTCCTTGATGACCTGTACTGTACTGTCTAACCCCTAGCTGCTCCTCGATGACCTGTACTGTACTGTCTAACCCCTAGCTGCTCCTTGACGAACTGTATCTGTACAGTCTAACCCCTAGCTGCTAGAAGTAGATATGAGTCAAACCTACCCGCCTGATTCGTGGTGACGTTGAGTGTCACATACTGCCGGGCATGGTCATTGGCCAACAGTGACACGCCGTTGACAGCGTCCAATAGGAAGCTGTAGTTGGTGTGGGACTGCAAGTCCGCCACCATCACCGAGGTGTTGGCCACGCCCACGCGCCGAGGTAGGAAGCGCACGCTTGCGCCACACTCCTCTAAGCCCCGCCCCTCCGGCAGCACCCGGCGGCACAGGATGTTGTAGCGCACGTCCTTCCTGCCGCCAGTCTCCACTGGAACGGACCACTCCAGAAAGACACTGGTCTCGTTGACGTTGGAGATGGCGTTACGGGGAGCGGAAGGGGGGCCTGAGGGGGGAACCACACACACATACACACACACACACACACACACACACACACACACACATACACACACACACGCATACACATGCATACACACACACACAAACATGCAAACACGCACGCACGCACACACAAACTCAACCACACACACATATACACACACATACACACACACCCAACCACACACACACACACACACATACACACACACACATACACCAAATAAAGAAAGAAAGCAAGAAAGAGCATCTCTTAGCTGACATTATAGATATATATATACTGAGGAGACGAGGAGAAAATAAGAAAAGGGAGGAGAAGAGAGGAGAAGAGGACAATGAAAGGAGAAGATGGCGGAGAAAGAACAGGATATGTTGCATGATGATAGAAGAACACAATGAGAAACAGCAACACAACCTGCCCCAATGTGCACATGCAACATATCAGAACAAGATCATACATACTGAATATTAAAACATACAACGCCTTAAAGCCTGTTGCTAAAGGCCCTCTCTGGGACTCACGTGTGCACGCCATGTTGGCGGGGTCCGCAGGGTTCTTGTAGTATGCAGGCTCGCAGCTGCAGACCCGGGCCCCGGACTCCCTGGCCCAACTGTGGGGAGGACACTTACTGCAGCCTCCCGCCTGGAGCAGGGAGCGATAGAACCCTGGACCACACTCTGAGGAGAGGAGAGGAGGAGAGGGGTGGAGGAGAGGAGGGGAGGAGGGGAAGGGCGGAGAAAGGGGCAGGCAGGGGAGGGGAGGAGGGGAGAGGTGAGGGAAGGAGGGGAGGGGAGGAGAAAGGGGCGGGCAGGGGAGGGGAGGAGGGGAGAGGGGAGGGGGGGAGGAGAGAAGAGAAGTGGAGAAGAGAGAGGAGGGGAGGAGAGGAGAGGTGAGGAGAGAAGGGGAGGGGAGGAGAGGAGAGGGGGGAGAGGAGAGAGGAGGGGAGGAGAGGAGATGGAAGGGGTAAAGGGGAGGGGAGGGGAGAGGAGAGAAGGAGAGTCGAGGAGAGGATAGGATATGATAGGAGAGCGGAGAAGAGAGGGGAGGAGAAGAGGAGATAAGAGAAAGGGAGAAGAGAGGGGAGGTTTGGTTTTCAAAATCCCTTTATTGCACAACTACAAGGAGAAAACAGATCACTGTCACATCATCACTTCAGCAATGCCAAAAAAAACTAAAAAAACAAAACAGAAACATCCCTAAAATACAAAAAACAGAAAACGTGTTTCCCTAACCACAGAGCATAAAACCCCTCCAACAGCCCATATGTGACTGAAGCCCTGCATATCGTCCATCATTTGATAATAGGCATGTTCCACCCTCAGTCGGGCCTTCAGCAGGCCCTTCAGAACCAGCACCGGCTCCACACTACCGATACTCTGAACCCGGTTCCTGCGTGTTAGCCAGATGGCCAACTTGGCAGAACCAGATAAAAAGTTCACCAATGTGTGTACAATCTTCTTCTGAGCACAGTACTTTGGGTCAAAAATAACCAAATCAAAAGAAAAATCCCCTAGACCCTGAAACCACTTTTTTAAAAGCTCAAACCATACTGCCAGCCGAGGACACTGAACGAATAAATGCACCAGGGTCTCAATCTGAGAGCAGAAAATACACTCCTCCCCCTGCTCTGGATCCAGGTGCGCTCTGTATCTGTTTGTAGCTATTGCTCCATGTACAATCCTCCACTGGAGGTCTGCTGTCCGTTTTTCAACGGGCAGCTTGTACAGAGACCGCCAGCTGCCTTTCGGGGAAACGTCTGGACCAAAAAAATCTGTCCACCTCGACTCCTGCAAGCCTGCCAAAGAGTGCAGGTTCAGAACCTTGGAGCAGATTTGGTACAAATCCTTCATCCCTGCAATCTGAAAAGTCTCCAGGTGTGGGGTTGTGAGAGACAGCAGCTGACCTCCTCCCTCCTGCCACTCCCCCACAACTGGGGTGATATACAGAGCGGGGAAACTGTACTCTCCCTCTTCGCTCCACTGGTCACACAAAGTGCGTTTTTTTGCAAATTCTCTCAGAGGTTGTTGCAGGGCAGCACAGACTTCCTCCACCACTCTGCTGATCAACCTGATGGAGGTGATGTTACTTCTCTCTTTCAAGGCGTCCACAGATGTTGCCGTCATCTTCATCAGATGGCCCAGCTTGGTGCAGCTAGCCTCTCTAAGACAGGCTCGCAGGCTGGCAGATTGCAGTGTTTGAGTCCTTATAAGGGTCATTATAAAACAAAGGTTCCTCAAACAACCACATGCCCGGAGTCTCATTTGTGGCACGTGCAACCTTAAAAATCTGCCATGCCTGCAATACCGAGCTATAGAAAGGTGTCAGTCCAGTTAAGTCCACATCCTCAAGCTGTAGAAGGAAAAGCTGTTTATTGTAGCCCAATCGCCCAGCTCTCTCCAGCAGCAATCGAGCTACGTCAAACCAGCTTGGGCCGCAATTATACAGCAGCCTTTGTGCAGTCTGAAGTCTAAAAGAGGCAATTTTTGCCTGGATGTTAATCAGTCCCTGCCCCCCTTCAGCCACAGGCAGGTAGATTGCTGCTGCCCGGACCCAGTGCCGGCCAGACCAGAAAAAGTCCAGGATGACTCGCTGAACGTCCTCCATCAGGCCTCTCGGTGGCGTCAGAGCAATCAGCCTATACCAAAGAGTCGAGGCGACCAGGTTATTGGCCACCAGAACTCTTCCCCTATACGACAGCTGGGGTAGCAACCATTTCCATTTAGACAACCGAGCGCACACTTTCTCCTTAACTCCCTCCCAGTTCTTGTTTTGAAAACCCTCAGTGCCCAAAAATACTCCCAACACTTTCAGGCCTTCCTTCCCCCACTCAAGACCTCCAGGCAGACTGGGCACTGCCTGAACCCTCCACTGTCCCACCAATATGGCTTCACTCTTTGCCCAGTTCACCCGAGCAGATGAGGCCTTTTCATACAGGGACAGGGTATCCTGCAAACATTGAACATCCCCCTGGCTGGAGACAAAAATATTAACATCGTCTGCATACGCAGAAACAGTAAGTGGACGATCAAGATTATAGGACCCCGGCAGTGAGAGACCACTGAGCAGACCTCTCAACATGCACAGCAAGGGCTCAATAGCTAGGCTATATAGTTGACCGGAGATAGGACAACCCTGTCTTATCCTTCGCTGAACAGGGATTGGCCGACTCAGCCCTGCCCCCATCCTTACCATACATTGAGCACCATTATACAATAAACCAATCCAGGCCAGAAAACCATCACCTATACCAAAAGCCTTAAGTGCAGAAAATAAATAAGAGTGATCCACCCTATCAAAAGCCTTCTCCTGGTCCAAAGAAACAATACCAAAATCTACATTATGGGATCTACACACATCAATAATATCTCGAATAAGGAAAATTTTGTCCATAATTTTCCTATCAGGTACACAATAGCTTTGGTCAGTATGTACAAGTATTCCCAGGATGTCCTTAGGTCTGTTGGATAGGGCTCTGAAAAGCACCTAATAGTCAGTGCAAAGAGAGCAACCGGCCTCCAGTTCTTAAGTAAGGCCAGGTCTCCTTTCTTGGGAAGCAGGGAAAGCACAGCTCGCTGACACGAGACAGGAAGCGATCCTGTTCTGAAACACTCCAATAAAACCCCATGTAAATCATGTCCAAGGGTATTCCAGAACCGCTTGTAAAAGTCAGTGGAGAGACCATCAATCCCTGGTGCCCGTCCTGATGCCATCTGATTGACAGCGGCTGTCAACTCGTCCAGAGTCAGCTCAGAGTCCAGAGCAGCTTTCTCTCCTGATATGAGCTGAGGAAGCCCCTCCAGGAGCTCCTCACGGCACTCCATGCTGCACTGTTCTGCCCCAAAGAGGTCAGCGTAGAAGTCCATCGCATGGGTCCTCATCTCACCCGGACTGGTGGTCACTCTGCCTCCAGGAAGCTTGAGGCAGGTCATCTGCTTCCTCTGTGCCACCGATCTCTCCAGATTAAAAAAGAAAGAGCTTGGGGCATCCATATCCTTTAGCTGGAGGAAGCGAGACCTGACAAGAGCTCCCTTCACTCTCTCCTGCAGGAGGGAGCTCAACTCCAATCTCTTCTCCTGCAGCAGATGACCCGTGGTGGGATCCAAAACCCTATGTGACCCCTCTTCAATGTTCCTAATACTGGCTTCAAGCTCCTGAATTGCTGCCTTTATCCTAGCAGTCGAGTGGGAGGCATACTGCTGGCAAAACACACGAATTTGGGCCTTACCAACTTCCCATCACAGCTTCAAAGAATCAAAATCTGCTTTCCTAGATTTCCACTGCTGCCAAAAACTCTCAAAGCTTTTGCAGAAAGTATGGTTCTGCAGAAGTCTACTGTTAAAAGACCAGTAGGACCCAACCCTTTCACCTGGCGAAATGATCAAATCTATGCTGACATAGATAGACTTATGTGACTGTGGACTAATCTAGAGCTGAGACTTTTGGAAATGTAAATCCTATCTAGTCTAGCTGCACTCACCCTGTTATTGCGGACCCTCACCCATGTGTATTGCCTGGATTGCGGATGTTTGACCCTCCATGTATCCAACAGATCCAGGTGTGCGATGACACCACTAAGGCTCTGAGATGACTGTGGGTGGGGTTCTTCACTTGTTCTGTCTATAGTAAAGTCCAGAGTGCAATTAAAGTCCCCGCCAAAGATTAGATGATCGTGCTGGTAATTCCCCACCTCACTTTCCAGCAGGGCGAAAAAACCCACTCTTTCTGTTCATCGATTTGGGGCATATATGTTAGCAAAGCAGAACACAGAGCCCTCTATTTCTGCCCTGACAAACAACAGCCTGCCCTTCACCACTTCAGTAGAAGATAAAACCTTTACATTGGCATCTTTCCTGAACAGAACAGCTACCCCGGCACTAAGATTGGTGCAATGACTAAGGGTACATGAAGCCTCCCACCATAAACCCCAATCTATCTCGTCTGCTGGATTAGTATGCGTCTCTTGCAAAAACAGCACATCAACCCTTTTTTGAGTGGCGACTTCAGAGATTAATGCCCTTCTGTATCTCCCTCCACCATTGATGTTCAAATACCCTATTTTAAGGCTCTGCATAGAGGTCAGAGAAGAGAAACAGATAAAATGAACAAAGCAAGGAACAATTAAAAGAGGAAAAACACAGTGTGGTACATGATATTGTTAAGTTTTAGTCTTTTTTAGCAGTTTTACCTTTTTTCGCTTTTCTCAGAATTGTAACAGGCTTTTTGAGGCGAAAGCGCTTCTTTTCATCCAAGAGGTCAAAACCGACCAATCTTTTCAGTAAATCAACAGATCTGATGAACTTATCAGTGTCACTGAAGTAATCATTTAGTCTAACAGACTTTTTAAATGTCACATCCAGAAAATGATTTATCTCCTCTAAAGAATGTGTTCCTGATGGAAGCTTGACCTATACTAGATACTGTATCTAACTCAGAGTCATACTCCATGTCTTCTCCTTCACAGGATGCCTGACTATTTAACATACCCTGTCCTTCATTGGTGATCACAGTGGAATCTCTGCCAGTACAACTTGTGGAAGCTGCTTCCGTTCCTGCAGACTGAGAACTGCTCAGGTTCTCCGCAGCCACAGGAGCCTGCTGTTTCTTAGGCTCACTCTGTTCCTCCCTATCCAAGTCAACATCCTCAGAATATGGCACCGGTCGCACCGAGCCAGCGGCCCCGGCTGCCACGTTCCCAGCACCGGGATCCGCACCCGCATCCGCACCCGCCAGCACTGGACCCACCAGCCACGGACCCAGCACCGGACTCACCAGCCGCGGCCCCGGCCGCGCACCCAGCACCGGACTCGCCAACCGCAGACCCGGCCGTGGACTCGCCAGCCGCAGACCCGGCCGCGGACTCAACACCGGACCCGCCAGCCGCGGACCCAGCACCGGACCCGACAACCGCGGACCCAGCACCGGACCCGACAACCGGGACTCAGCACCGGAGCCGCCAGCCGCGGACCCACCGGAGCCGCCCGCCTCATCAGCGGAGCGAGCCGCCCCCTGTTGACTATGTGGACACGCAAAGCGTTTATGTCCCACATCTCCACAATCAAAACATTTGAACTGACCTGAGCTGGCGTACACCATATAAAACCCATCACCGTGCTTCACTCTGAACGACACATCGAGTGTTTGTGTCGGCGAGTCCAGGAACATAAACACCTGCCGCCTCAGAGACTGTACGTGCTTCAGTTTGGGATCCTTACATCCCAAACTCACTGTTTTAAATCCACCGGCAAACTTGCCGAACCTACGGAGCTCGTTTTCAAACAACTCGTTCGGTATGAACGGCGGAACACCGGACACGGTGATCCGCGTTGATGGAACCAACAGCGGGGAGACCTGCACGAATAGGTCCTTAATAAACACGCCACTCTCTACCAGCTGATATACAAGGGGCTCTTCTTTCAGGAACACAACCACTGCTTTATTCGTTCTTGATGCAAAAGATAATTTATCATGACCTACCTGCTCACCGACAGCCAACAGAACTTCCTCCACAGTAACGCTACTATCCGGCGGGACTATCCTAACTCCCTGCCGAATAGACGGAGGTGGCGTCTCGGAGGACGCCATTCCTCCTGAAAACCTCCCGACACAACCACTGATCACTCGCCAACACAGTAAAGATATTAATAAATCGTACCTGATCATGCACATAGAACAGACGGAGAAACCAGGGAAAAAACGTGAAAAAGGGACAGCAAACAATTCAAAACTCCGCGCCACTCGCACCCCCACCACCGCCGCTCACACTCACACACCGGAAACGGAAACGGAGAGGAGAGGAGGAGAGGAGAGAAAGGGAGAAGAGAGGGGAGGAGAGGAGAGGAGTGGGGAGGGGCGGAGAGGAGAGGGGAGGAGAGGAGGGGAGGAGAGGAGGAGACAAAAGGGGAGTAGAGGAGAGAAGGGGATGGGAAAGGAGAGGGGAGGAGAGGAGAGAGAAGGGGAGAGGAGAGGAGCGGCGGATAGGAGAGGGGAGGAGGAGAGGGAGGGGGGAAGAGAGGAGAGGAGTAGAGGAGAGGAGAAGGGAGGAGCCAGGCAGAAGAAAGCAAGCAATCGAAAGAGTTAAAAACGTGAGGATACTTCAGGGATGCAAACAGATGAAGGGTCAAAAAAGTGAGTACTTAATTCGGTAATTAAATTCGGTTGAAATGCAGTCCCGGTAATTTGTGTTCGTCTTCTGAATTAAAGGCCTCTCCAGATCCTCCAGATGATGGAATAGGACCGGGGACAGGCGTGTAAAATTGGTGAAAGCTGACATATCCCCGACTTCCAGCTCTCTACACAGATTGGCGTAGGCACCCTGTTTCCAAGTACCCAACTGCGGCTCCATATTCTTGGCTTTATAACTCGCTGTCTTCTCCTTTTCATGATTAAAGCCACAGCAAAAACTGCGACCATTTCGCTCTCACTAACATAATTAGGCCTGTTTATAATTAAGTTATCGATCTCCAAGTAGTAGTTGAGCCGATGGTGAACAAAGACAGATCAAACTGAAATTCAACTAACGGAAAATGCAATGTATCCAACAACGGGTAATCAAAACTAACTGTAAGCTCCAGCTATTTACTCCAATGCAGCTGTAGTGGAGAATGACAAAACACTAACTCTAGCCTACTCTCAAGTAAAATAAAAATAAAACTAATTGCAAACCTAACTAATCGCAAACCTAACTAACCTAACCTACGCAAATTATGATGTTGCGGCTCTCAGCTGTGCCAGAGCGTTCACAGTTGCTATGGAAACCACCTAGCGTCGCAGCGCTTTGCAGCCAGTGTGAACGGCCCAGTTTTAGAACTTCGCAGCCCGTCTCGTCGCAAGTTGCAAGCCGTTGCAAGGTGAATCTTTAGTCTGAACTGGGCTTAATGCACAACAGTTTCGACCGCCTGTTTCATTCATCATGTAACACACAAGACCGGAAACCATAGCAACGCCGGTAAACAAACCCCGAGAAGCCCAATCCCTGTGAGCTCCCCGCGCTACGGCAATCCGGAGGCGCACAGAGCTTTTGGCCGTGATATTATATTTAAGCAATAGATCACGCCAGGCTGTGGTATGTGCTCATTATACCACAGTGGTATAATGAGCACATGCCACTGACTGAAGTGATCTATTGCTTTTATACAACGGTTACTGTTATGGCGAAACGAAAGTCATAGAATACAAATACAAATACAAATAGTTCAGGTGCTGGTGAATCTTGTCTCTGTGATTGGACGGTAGTTCTGCGGAAGTGGTGTGGGCTACCGTAATGATTAATATACGGGCGCAAGCTCTATTTCTCCGCTTGATAGTTTTTGAACGATCTAGATAGCAGAAACGGTTAGTCACGGGAATGAGGAGTGCGCATGCGCATGAAAGTTCCGGCGCAAATTAGACCCCCCCCCCCCCCCCCCCCCAAACAAAAACTCCTCGGATCTGCATGAACCACACAAGTGACCCATTTGGCCGTCAAAAAAGTGAGTCTCACTTAAAAAGTGAGCTGTTTGCATCCCTGAAACTATGAGATCAGGGGCCTGGTCTCAGATCCCAAACATGGGGTTCTTTCAGTCATGAAGCCCCTGGTTGTGTGTGAACCAGACAAAAGCAAGGGTCTTCTACGTGAGGCCTGATGAGGGAGCAGACGGATCCCAGGGGCCTCCAGCTGAACTACTCTCAGTCTCTGTCTTCAGGTTCCTCTCACTGGTAAATAAAACACATCCTCAAGTTCCTTATGGACAGGGTATTTCCTTCACATATCAATCCTGCAAGTAAGCAGACATACGCATACACACACACACCCACACAGACGCACGCACACACATACATGCATATATTAATTGCATGTCACTTAGGCCTATGTCAAAAGACAGGCTTACACCGAAGGAAAATCGCTCCCTCACACACACACACACACACACACACACACACACACACACACACACACACACACACACACACACACACACACAGCTTATTTAATAGGGGCATCCGGGAGGGGGGGGGGACTGCATCAGAATGTAAAGATGCTGGAATACATCAACAACCTCCATCTCCATGGCAACGACCAAGACAACCAATCACAGATAGATCACTGCTTGTCATCCACTCCCCTGACACAAATTAACCTATAAGACTCCCCATACACATCAACACACAAACACGCACAGAATCGTGTACACACCACTCACACAGACACATATACACTCACACCAAAACACATCCGTAGAAATATTTGACATGTAGATGCAGCAATGGAATTTAGTTTTTTATAATGCACAGTTAAAGATCAATAGGTCCACTCACACGAGACAACAGATTAGGCCTAAAAAAAAAAAAAGTTTGGTTCCTGTTGGTTGTCAGTTGAGGTCATGGGTAGGTAGGGAATTTATTTTATTTTTTTATTTTATTTTTTCCAGCGGCAGCGAATGATAGGTAGGTTGTTTTAATTTAAAAACGAGAAAATTCGCTCATCCTTGTACAGAATGAAGAGGTGCTGTACCAAAACGTGATTCTAGTTTGCATAAAAAAAAAATATATATATATATATATACATTTTTTTTTTAAAGCTCATAAAATAATTTGGGTCGCACATAAATTGACAGGGTCGGTCGGAAACCGGAACCAAACAAAAAAATTTTTTAGGCCTTAAAGCAGAGCAGCAATGGAGAGAAGAGATGAGAGGAGAGAGTAGGAGAGGAGGAGAGAACAGGGTAGGAGCAGAGAACAGGAGAAGAGAGCTATAGGGAAGAGCCAACACCTTTTTCTTGGGCTGATGCTGATCACCAGTTTTTTACAGGAATTATAGGCAAGAATAGTCAGTTTTTTCACAAATTCCTTCAGTACAACATATAAAGGTTTGGTTCACCTATTACGTAATGAAGCAAGCATAATCATTTTCTCCCTATGTTATGGAGCAAGCATAATAATTGTCTAATTGTAAGCCGTTCTCACACATGTTCTCCGCATTTTTGCCGTATTTGTATATCAGGAGATTCGACCCTGAGGGTGATTCACAATTGATGGTGATTCATGCTTTATATGCTGATATCAATATTGTTTGGACATCAGAGGGTTGTTCCACGAACGGAGGTTTAACAAACACTGAGTTAACGCTGAACTCTAGGTTGATTGACCCTGTGCCGACCAACCCAGAGTTTTCGGTTCCACAGCAGCGGTTATGCATTAGTTCAATCAACTCGGGGTTGGTTAACACAGGGTTGTGCAAACCCTGATCGATATGGCGAAACGGGCCGCTTATTTCAATGAAATGGAACTCCAGCTTCTCCTGGAGAACTATGACGAGTAGAAGGACATTATCACAAGAAAATGGAACGCTAAAGCCTCTGCAACCCGGAGAACCAAAGCCTGGCAGCAGATTGCTGGCCGCGTAAATGCGTTAGTTACACGTCAAAAGCATGATCCTTAATATTTGAGCCATGAATATATAAATATCCCAGTTAAGCATTCTTAAAGATCCTACCACATAACCCCTTTCTTCTAAAAAAATATGGACTCCGATTGCTTCCAAGCGGTCAGCGGATCAAGTATAAAAATGAAGTATAAAAAACATACAAACTGGTAAGCTTTTCCCACCATCGTATTGGTATAAATTTAAATAAGCTATTTTTTTAAGCCAATCGTGAAAAGGCCGACAGTCGGCAGACTGGATCTGGCCCTCAAATTGTCTTGACCCCGGTGGAGGAGCTGTTAATAAACATAAATTCAGGGCGCCCTGGCATGGAGGGGGTACCTGGAGGTACCTACCACCTCAGAGAGTCAGGGGCCATACCCCACTGGTTGAATGTAGGTTTTTGTGTTTTCTTGTATTTTAGATTTTTTTTGCCTTCGAAGTAACACATGTAAACCGTGTGCTTGCCACAGCGCATACTATTCCAAATGTTTCTTTTTTTGGTAACTGGGTAGAAAACCTAAAAGTGACAATTCATTAACTTCACAGATCAAGATGGATTAGTGCTTGTAATGAAGCCGCCGGCTACGATCGAACATTCTCCAGTGGATGCAAGTCCGTTAGGACTATTTTATACTTTATGTTGTAAATGCCTCTCGGCATAGTACTCAGACAATATTGCTCTTTGTATGATAGGAGGGCGATACAAATCTTGGATGGGTCATCTGAAACGACTGCGATGTGCTCAGCATCTCCAACATTATAGCCTAGATAAAACTACCATTTGAAAAAAACGGAGGGCTACGCAAATAGTCTGGAGTGAACTGAGGCCAGGTCCTCGATTGGTAGTGTTGGCTATGTAAGGCTATTTAAATATATTAAAGATTTGCGCGAGAATCTATATCTCTCCACTCCAGCAAAAAGTCATCCGATATGCCAAGATGTCGAGCCGTGGTCTTATCAATCGCTCCCGGTGGATTGTATAATTTGCGCTCCGATATCAGCAGTTCTCTCATCAAAAGGCCATTGTGAACACATGAAATCTGCGGTGAACGCCGGTTGAAATACCCAAAACCGGGTGATGTTTCAAACTTAACCTGCGCAAAACCTGCTCCGACCAGGGGGGTATACCACGAACCTCGCTGAACATACCCAGGCTTTCTTGGGAAAACCTGGCTCGACAGAGCCGCAACTCGCAATCAGAGTTAAATGGTACCACGAAGCTCACTTTAGATTCAATTAGTTGAACCAGGTTTTCCGCTTTAGGTTCAATGCGCGTTCATGTGAAAGGGGCGTTTTTTGCGTCATTTTTCTCACCTTTACGATAGATCAAGCAGTCTATATGCGTATAAGTGAAATGATTCTGCATATTGTCTATAAAATAACTATGCAAAATGCAGAATTGTTCGCCATTAATCCAAATAGAATGATGATGATTTAAAAATGCATAAGCAACGTCCATCCTGCCTTATTCTATCATTTAGGGAATTCACTTTAAATACACCCCATGTAAGAAATGTATCGCATGTTTTCAACCGCTGAGAGGTAGCGGCTGTAGCGTAGTGGATTAGTATAAGACCCGAACGCCAGCGACCGGGTTTCAAATTCGCCGGTCTATCATCATGCATTTTACCCCCATAGATGTGGTGCCAGCACGGCCTTGAAAATATGGGTTCAAGTTCGAAATAAGCACAAAAATATAATTCCATAAGCTTTAGTGAATAAGTATTCCATATGCATGAGAATTGGGACTTTTTAAGCTTCACATAAATTCGCGTCACTTGGGAGTCGAACCCCCCGCGCAGAAATTCAAGACTGACGCGCAAACACCACTCTCGCACTCTGTCACGGTGACACAATGCGCATCAGTAAGTATTGTCTACATAAGGTCCAAAAGGACGATCAAATAACGAACACCCTCTGATGAGAATCTGTATCTCTCATGAAGAACCCCAATTTCGTTGTTTGCACAATGACAATAAAGTCTGAAATCTGAATATCGTCAGACAATGCCAAGGGATCGGTTCTGTCGCGTAAAACCCTCGGTCTCCGGAGAGACGCCTGTACGAGAAGTGCGCCGAGGTCCACGGGAACACCCACAAATGGTGACGCCATTGTCAGAGGCGGGGCTAGGAAGCTGCGCACGCCGATTTAAGTAGCCGATCTCCGGCTAGACTAAGCCGAAAAACTGCTCCCGACCAGGTTTGGTTGCGAGCATAAGCAGGGGCGTATCAAGCTTTCCAAAAGTGGGGGTGTTCTGGAATAGGCGAAGAAATAATCATTCCAAATAGCGATGATCAATTATATGAACTTTTACATACATCCAGGCCTACAAAATGGAAGAAATGCGAGCAGATACACTGTGTGTGTGTGTGTGTGTGTGTGTGTGTGTGTGTGTGTGTGTGTGTGTGTGTGTGTGTGTGTGTGTGTGTGTGTGTGTGTGTGTGCGTGTGTGTGTATGACTCATTTGTGTGTTTGTTACACGCACACACACACACACACACACACACTGTGTGATAAAGCTGAAAGGAGCTTCAGCAGCCTCTGAAGGCTGAAAACATGGATGCGAAGTACAATGACACAAACATGTCTCAACAGTGTAACCGTGTGTTATGCACAAGCTGGATCTGTTGGACAGGAAAATGATTGCAGAACAATTAGTTTGTCATAATGAGCAGAGACAAAACACATTTGTAAAGCCACTTGAGGCTGTTGCATGAATGTTCAAAAACTGTAGCTCTAATGACATTTGGCTAGAGCATTTGTTACTTGTATGTAGTGATGTTGTTATGTAGAGTGATACACCTTGTAGATTGAAGTGCGTTTTCTCAAGGTTTGAAAATGACGAATCGCACGAGGATCTCTACTCTCCGTAAAGGCTACCTGTAGCCCTAGTCAAACCTGTGCATCCCAACCGCGGTACTAGCACTCGAAACAGATAGCCTATAGCTTGCAACTTGCAAGCACGTCAGTGTCTGCAGAGGGAGAGAAGTCAACTTACTTGTTTTCTCTTGAAAAAGCCGTCTATAGTCCCCTGTCTTTTTCTTTTAGTTTTCGGCATCATTGGCTATATTGCACGAAAAAAGAGAACAGTTTTAAAACTAAAGTAGGCTTAGTTCCAGTCGGAAGAATGAATGGGATCTTATGCTAGGAGGTAACTAGCTCTTGAATAGAGAGCCATGAACCTTGCGTCTATTAATGATTAATAATTAATCGCTTTAATCGCTTAATATGCCTGAAAATGTTGCCTTCATTACAGGCAGTGAATGATGCTGATCTAAAACAGTGATTCAATTCTACCTTTTCATTGAAGGCGTCAAGTCAGTATGCAGCACGAAGTTAGGCACAGCAATCTGTGAGAAACTGCTTGAATGACCGCGGTCACCGCGCTGAGCTCTCAGGCAGTCGGGTATGGAAAGCCAAGAAGGCCACAATCCGGACCTAGATTGGCGCGGTAAAAGTGCAAAACCGTACGGAATCCGTACGGATTCCGTACGGTTTGGCAAGAATTCCGTACGGAATCCGTACGGAATCCGTACGGTTTCCGTACGGTTTCCGTACGGATTCCGTACGGTTTTGAATGACTAACGCCTCGTTTCCACATACGTATGTTTTTCGTATCCGTGCTTCCGTAAATTTACGGAAGGAGTCGCTAGTGTTTTACGTACGGGCATTACTTTATTTACGGACAAAAGATGAAGGAGTTCAAGTGCCTCGGGGTCTTGTTCGCGAGTGAGGGTACTATGGAGCGTGAGATTGGCCGGAGAATCGGAGCAGTGGGGGCGGTATTGCGTTCGCTTTACCGCACCGTTGTAACGAAAAGAGAGCTGAGTCGCATGCAAAGCTCTCGATCTACCGGTCGATCTTCGTTCCCATCCTCACCTATGGTCATGAGGGCTGGGTGATGACCGAAAGGACGAGATCGCGGGTACAAGCGGCCGAGATGAGTTTTCTCAGAAGGGTGGCTGGCGTCTCCCTGGAGACCTCGGGGAAGAACCAGGACTAGGTGGAGAGATTATATCTCAACACTGGCCTAGGAACGCCTCGGGATCCCCCCGTCAGAGTTGGTCAATGTGGCCCGGGAAAGGGAAGTCTGGAGCCCCCTGCTTGAGCTGCTCCCCCCGCGACCCGACCCCGGATAAGCGGATAGGAGACCGGTACTTTGGAACATGAGGATCGACATATGCAGAGATAAAAACAAACCAACCAGGCTTGGAAAGAGATCGCCGAGGAGTTTGGCCTGCCAGGTACTTAGCCTACAAGTTTTGTGAAAAACATAAAAACTTTCATACGGTATCTCCGTAAAACGACGGCGAAAGTTCAATTTTTTGAACGTATATTACGGACATACCGGACAGAAATTTTACGGAGGGGAGGAGTCTCGGAGGAAAAACGGACATTACGGAGAATCACATAGGAATGAATGGACTTTCGGTCGGAGACGGTTGAATCGCATACGAGAATGTACGTATGTGGAAACGAGGCGTATTAGTCATTCACTCCGGCTATTAGTTATTCACTCCGGCTATTAGGTATGCAGAACGAGCCCCTCCCCTTCTTTGCTTGACCACTAAGTTTGAAGGCAGTCTAACCAATCAGTGAAGAGAAAGACCAGACTAAAGTAACGCATTGTCGAAACTAGAGCTGCAGTGCCTCCATGTTTCGCCGTAACATAAGGCTGTGTTGTCTTTACTAGTTTCACTACAATGTAATGACCACCACTAGCTAGTGGAAAATATATTTGTGTCTAGTACAGTGATATATTTGTATATGTTAGGCTATATATTGAGATGGCAGTGTGCGAAATACCCGACAATATTCGGGGATGTCCTCATCCCCAGATTGTTCTCGATTACATAACATGAACATGAACTGAATAAATGCCAGGTATATAGCATATCGGAAACGGGCACACAATCAGTGCATTTGCAAATGAGAGCCTGCAGTATGACCGATCTTGTGACATTATTTAACCATCCATCTACAGCTAATACGATCAGACAGATACATCATTGATCACATATAAGCCCATTACAAGCCCAACATCACCACGGCAGGTGCGCTCTCTCTCGCACATTCACACAATCACTCCAACTTCTCCAACTCCAAGGCAAGACTGTTTAACTAAGACCACAAACAACCACAACTAAACAGCCTATCACAACAATCAGTTCATTGCGTCTATCTTCTGTTTTGCGCACATGGCTAATTTGCATACTCGCACATGACTGTCGGCTCTGCTTGTCAAAAAAATAGAACGTAGGCTATTTGTGAATAAATGCTTTTCATTCTGAATACTGGACTTGGTGAGCTTAATTATGCTACATTTAAGTGACCTTTAGTGAGATGGCCTAAAACGGAATACAAATAAATTATTCTAGGACATAGGCTTTCAGGATCAATGTAATGCACAACTTTGCCCCTCCCTGTTATAAAATAACGCGCATCGCAACAACTTTAGCCAATGCAGGCTCCTATTGCTTTACCAGTGTGTTTAAAGTGTGTGCGTGTGTGTGCGTGTGCGTGTGCGTGTGTGTGTGTGTGTGTGTGTGTGTGTTGTCATGCTGGCTATAGATATAGATTGATTGTCTTGGCTTGCTTGCATCCATGAAATATTGTAACGTCAAGTAGAAACACTTCCTTCAACAACTTGCTCCACACACACACACACACACACACACACACACACACACACACACACACACACACACACACACACACACACACACGACTCTCTCCGACCACATGCCACAAGATCGGTCATACTGCAGGCTCTCATTTGCAAATGCACTGACTGTGTGCCCGTCTCCGATATGCTATATAGGCCTACCTGGCATTTATTCAGTTCATGTTCATGTTATGTAATGTTATGGCCTAGCTGGCTACTGCATATCGAGAACAATCTGGGGATGAGGACATCCCCGAATATTGTCGGGTATTTCGCACACTGCCATCTCAATATATAGCGTAACATATACAAATATATCACTGTACTAGACACAAATATATTTTCCACTAGCTAGTGGTGGTCATTACATTGTAGTGAAACTAGTAAAGATAACACAGCCTTATGTTACAGCGAAACATGGAGGCACTGCAGCTCTAGTTTCGACAATGCGTTACTTTAGTCTGGTCTTTCTCTTCACTGATTGGTTAGACAGCCTTCAAACTTAGTGGTCAAGCAAAGAAGGGGAGGGGCTCGTTCTGCATACCTAATAGCCGGAGTGAATAACTAATAGCCGGAGTGAATGACTAATAGCCGCGGCTATTAGTCATTCAAAACCGTACGGATTCCGTACGGAATTCTTGCCAAACCGTACGGATTCCGTACGGTTTTGCACTTTTACCGCGCCAATCTAGGTCCGGATTGTGGCCTTCTTGGCTTTCCATAGTCGGGTCTCGGGAGCACCGCTGCCAGCGCTTTCTGCAGGCTGCGCAAGCTGTTTAGTCTACGTAACGTCAATTGTAGCGCTGGGATTTACAGAGTGATAATTTGATACAGAGGGATGCAATCATAGCAACCATTTTAAATTGCATACAACAGGCGAACGTTTACTATTTTTTATTAGAAAAGCTGATTTTTGTGAGGATTTGACGAACAAAAGTGGAGGGGATGGAATGGCCTTCCAATAGAAGTGAGGGGGATGCATCGTACTCATCCCCCGCGTCTGATACGCGCCTGAGCATAAGTCACCATGGTGATACAGCGACGCTAAAAGAGATCGACTTTCGTGGTACAACTAACCCAGGCTTTGAGCTCAACATACCTCGCTAACCCTCTAAGCGAGCTTCGTGGTACAGGCCCCAGGTTTGATTCAGAGCATATGTTTCTATAGCAACTAACATACCGTGATCCTTTTGGAACGGAAACCGCAAACCCTGGGTTAACTTACCCGGTTATGTGATAAAACCGGCTTTGTGGAATACCCCTCTGTAGAATCAACACTAACAGGGGATTTTTTGGGGGCGGGATATGACATAGAGAGATATTTATTTCGCTTGATATCACAAACACTGGTACAAATGTATTTGAGTTCTGTGTTTACCTGAGAAAACAGGGAGTTGAAGGACAGGACCCTATAATGTTGAACTAACTGTTGTCTATAATAATAATAATAAAACCTTTTCTATATACACGTGCAGCTGTGAACTCATGCATTGTAATTTATTGTATGATATGTACTTTTAGGGTTATAAGACCTATCTTTAAAGGTCCCATGACATGAAAATCTCACTTTATGAGGTTTTCTAACATAAATATGACTTCCCGTAGCCTGCCTATGGTCCCCCAGTGGCTAAAACTTGCGTTTGGTGTAAAACGAGCACTAACTGTTCGCCTTTGAAAAAACGGAGGCTCAAGCGCGCTGATTTGGAATGTCTTTATTTAGGACGTCATCAAGCATCTAAGCTCCTCCCCTTACTCTGCCTGGCCCGCCCAGAGACGTTGGCCCGCCAATGAGACTCGACCGTGCGAGCGCCACATGTTTGTCTGTGAATACACACACTGTAACGCAAGTGTTTCTTGTCGGTTCTTTGACGTGTCTTGTATTTCTACAACGAGACTGTTGTGGGGGTTATCTGAGCCATGGTTGAGAAGGAATTGGGGGAAAGGAACTTTGGCTTTGACTCGCTGAAGTACATGAATTGCGACATGCCGCCGGTTGCCGCGAGGCACCATCGCCCGGCAGCGGGCAGCCGGCGCGGCGCGGTTCAGTCGACTTCAGGTTGATGTGAAAGTGGAAGAACCAGAGACGTCGGAGAACCCGACAAAGTCGTTTGTGATTCAAAATATCGTCTGGAGGCGCACACAGCTTTTGGCCGTGATAATATGTATTATATGATATAGATATCGATGTATTATATGATATTATTTAGATATAGAGCTCCAGGACTGTAACGCAAGTGTTGTACACTTCCTTGTTATTTGGATAACCTTTCTGCTTTTGGTGTTATGGCGCATAACACGTCGGACTCTCGTCTCTGGTATTTCTACAACGAGACTCGTATTGGGGGTTATCTCAGCCAAGGTTGAGAATGAATTGGGGGGAAGGAACTTTGGCTTTGACTCCCTCAAGAACATGAACCACGACATGGAGAAAGGGATTGTTGGCGGCGAATGTCTCCCGCTTGAGCCCCGCTGACTGAGGGACCACTGCCGGAGGCGGAGGTGCCTAAGCGCTGCCCGGCAACAATCCCTTTCTCCTCCTTGTCGCGGTTCAGTCTACTTCACATTGATGTGGATGTTGAAGAACCAGGAACGTCGGAGAACCCAACGTGTTCGTTTGAGATTCATAATATCGGCTCACACAGCTTTTGGCCATGATAATATATATTATATGATATAGATATCTATGTAGGCTATATGATAATATTTACATATAGAGCTCCAGGACTCCCGTGTGTTCTAGAATATTTACAGAACACGGCTAATGGCTGTGTGCGCCTCGCCATTGCGATACATCCACTGTAAACAGAGCGCATGGTACCGTGGCTGCAAGCTGCTCAGGGCCACACCCCCACCCTCCTCCTTGACCCGCCTCGCTCCTCCTCATTTGCATCATAGCTACAGACACCAAAACAGCGCATTTGGGGGAAGCTCAATGTGCGACTGGCTCGGAGTAGCTGTAACTCTGCACCACGGCTGAATTTCAGGAACGTCTTTGAATACTGTGTTAGTTGCCCACTAATACCTATATTAAAGAATACATAAAATAGCATGTCATGGGACCTTTAAGCGTTCACCACAAATGACTTGTAAAAGCAATGCAACAAAAGGCAAAAGGCGATTATCATTTAGGGGGCCACTCAAGACATGCAAAAAATGCATGGCAACTACTATTGCTATGTTGAAAATAATAACAAACATCTGAAAATTGTAACCATTTACAAAAGTGAAATTACTTAGTGAAATAAACTGAGTGTAACAACAGCTAAGGAAATTACATTATGAAGGAGGGGAGGTGAAAATAAGAGGAAATAAGAGAAGAAGAAGAAGAAACGATAGAAAGAAGGAGACAGGAAGGAGAGCCATGAAGGATTAAAGATTCTTAAACACCTTGCCTTTGTTTTTACAAATTAAGCCTGTTTGTGTGTGTGTGTTTGTGTGTGTTTGTGTTCCCGTACGTGGTAGGGCAGTCCTGTGCCCTATACCACGAAGCTCGCTGAACATACCCAGGCTTTCTTGGGAAAACATGGCTCGACAGAGCCGCAACTCGCAATCAGAGTTAAATGGTACCACGAAGCTCACTTTAAGATTCAATTAGTAGAACCAGGTTTTCCGCTTTAGGTTCAGTGCGCGTTCACGTGAAAGGGGCGTTTTTTGCGTCATTTTTCTCACCTTTACGATAGATCAAGCAGTCAATATGAGTATAAGTGAAAAGATTCTGCATATTGTCTGTAAAATAACTATGCCAAATGCAGAATTGTTCGCCATTAATCCAAATAGAATGATGATGATTTAAAAATGCATAAGCAACGTCCATCCTGCCTTATTCTATCATTTAGGGAATTCACTTTAAATACACCCTATTTAAGAAATGTATCGCATGTTTTCGACCGCTGAGTGGTAGCGGCTGTAGCGTAGTGGATTAGTATAACACCCGAACGCCAGCGACCGGGGTTCAAATTCGCCGGTCTATCATCATCCATTTTACCCCCATAGATGTGGTGCCAGCATGGCCTTGAAAATATGGGTTCAAGTTCGAAATAAGCACAAAAATATAATTCCATAAGCTTTAGTGAATAAGTATTCCATATGCATGAGATTTAGGACTTTTTAAGCTTCACATAAATTCGCGTCACTTGGGAGTCGAACCCCCTGCGCAGAAATTCAAGACTGACGCTCTACCTCCACTCTAGCGCTCTGTCACTGAGACACAATGCGCATTTGTCTACATAAGGTCCAAAAGGACGATCAAATAACGAACACCCTCTGATGAGAATCTGTATCTCTCATGTAGAACCCCAATTTCGTTGTTTGCACAATGACAATAAAGTCTGAAATCTGAATATCGTCAGACAATGCCAAGGGATCGGTTCTGTCCCGTAAAACCCTTGTCTCCGGAGAGACGCCTGTACGAGAAGTGCGCCGGGGTCCACGGGAACACCCACAAATGGTGACGCCATTGTCAGAGGAGGGGCTAGGAAGCTGCTCACGCCGATTTAAGTAGCCGATCTCCGGCTAGACTAAGCCGAAAAACTGCTCCCGACCAGGTTTGGTTGCGAGCATAAGTCACCATGGTGATACAGCGACGCTAAAAGAGATCGACTTTCGTGGTACAACTAACCCAGGCTTGGAGCTCAACATACCTCGCTAACCCTCTAAGCGAGCTTCGTGGTACAGGGCCCTGGTTCTAGTTCACCTTGACAAAACCTTGGTCTGTTGTCATGGAACATTAGGCTTGAAAAATACACCTCTGTCCTGGACACACACACGCACACGCACACACACACACACACACACACACACACACGGAATACATCCATCAAACATTTGCAGAGAGGAGAATGAGGAGAGGAGATGGGAGAGTATGAAAGGAGAGGATGGGAGAGGAGGCAAGAGAAACGAAAGATTCCCATTCTGGATCATGTTTACTGGTGGTCATGTGGTCATGTGATGATTGTTTCGAACAGTTTCCAAAACATAGATTTGAGGACAGTTTGACTAGGTGGAAAAATACCGCACACCATTGGAAGAACTACCTTCGTTACCATGGTGAATTCTGAATGATGGGTGCATTAATTTCACACAGTTGGTAAGCAGATGACACGCTTGCCAACATCCTGGCGATTAATCAGACGCGTATCTGCGGGGCAGTGCTGTTTCTTTAGAGGCAACATGAATAAAAATGACTTCATGGTTATTACCTCATTCTTCATGCTATCAGCCAACCATGAGAACACTGTTCTCAACCTGTTCTCCAGCTCAACTGGTCCTTCAGTACCACCGCTCTTTTTGTTCAAATAATAAATCTAACAATAATCTACTCATATAATCTAATATTAGTGCAAATATTATGAAATTACCATGAACACAAATATTATGAATTTACCATGAACACATAAGTCACAGGCGATTATTTTTTAGCAGAGAATGATTCTGCTTTGCGAACTGAAAGCACAGACAGACACAGACAGACAGAGAAAGACACACACGCACACACGCAAACACACACACACACACACACACGATTCCTGTAGTTTATGACAGCTGGGAAATGATTGTTGATACCACATTGGTAGTTAAAAGAACCATGACATTACAATTTAGTTGATAATCACTCATTTAGCACCGCATCCAACAAAAAGATTACACTATTTCATCTGAACACTGATCCATGCTTTCTAGTTTATTATTCATCAATCATTTTAGGTCTATAGCTCTTTCTCTCTATCACTCTTCTTTCACACATAGGTGTACACACAGACGCACAAACAAAAGTGCGTGCACACACTCACACACACACACACACACACACACACACACACACACACACACACACACGTTATGTGTGTGCCTTTCATGCACACACATCACGCCAGCTGTCTTGGTGATGCTACATTTTACACAGAGCTCTTATGTGTCTGTTACAAAGGGTAAAAGCTATTTAATATGCAATGGTCCCTAATGTATGCGTGTCTGTACGTGCTTTTGTGTGAGTATGTGCGTGTGTGAGTGTGTATGTGGGTGTGTGTGGGTGCCTGTGTGTATGCAAATCTGTGTGCACTGAGGTGTCTTTTGACTGCTAGGGTTAATGCATAATTAATATCCGCCACACACAGGCATCCCAAGCAATTAAGGATCTGGTAGTGTCCAATGACGGCTCTTAATGAGACACACTCCCTAATTGGACGCATTTCAATGTAAACATGTTGGTTTAGAACACCCACCCTGTTGTTTACATAATAACGTATCCGAATGGTAAAGTTAGAACCTTCTTTATTGATGACCATGGGTCATGCATGGATTGTCTAACAGACATTCCATGCGTAACCAGTTCCGGGTAATCGCAACCAAATCATTGGAAGTTAATCCTGCGAGACCCACTCATAGTACAGTAACACTGTATACACAGCAAACATACACTTCTGCACTAACAGCAGTTTTATAATAGAAATGTAAATATGATCTGGTTCACTTAAAATTAACTGAGTGCCCCACAACTAAATGCATTGTCAACAGAATAAAACATCATGCAGAAGTCAAATAACAAAGCATTATTTCTTACACTTTTGATTCAATAAACTTCAGCAGCTAGCTCAGTTCATGTATTTTCTATTTGGCCTAGAGGCTCTGCCGGACCTATTGAAATACATGGAATTGGCAACTTCAACTGGGTTTTTGGCCTGCGGCACGACACGTTGCTCAGATCCCACGCCTTGCTTAGATGCACTGGTGGGAGACTTTTCTGGATTTCATTGTATGTGACACTGTTCTGCTGGTGTTTGTTCAGTTCCTTCGGTCGTTTTGTGTGGCCATGTCGGGGTCAAGTGTGTAACCTGTTGTGTTCAATTCATCAGTGTATGTGGTGCTCTTCGGAGGCTGTGGCTCCATCACTGGCAGGATGTGGCGTCGGTTACGCCTGCATTCCTTCCCTCCAGAATCCACAACATATGAATGCCGCTCATCACACCTCCACCTGACCACTCCTACTTTATCATGTCTCCTTTGTGTTTGGAGTCTCACCACCTGGTCCGGTTCCAGGGGGCGTAGTGTTTTGCTGGTCTTGTCGTAATAGTGATTTTGTGTCCGCCGCTTCTATGTTAATTGTGCTTTGATGCTGGTCGGGGTTCTTGCAGCTGGTTTTAGCAATTGTTTGCAGATGGCCAGAATGGTTTGAGTGCGACGGGACAACAGCCTTTGTGCAGGTGAGCCCAAGATGTTTTCTCGGGGCATGTTTTGTGTTCAAAGCAGATTCAGGTAGAAGTCTGTCCCGTCTCTGTGGTCTCTAACAGTTTATTTGCACTCCTTACAGCCCTCTCACTCAGTCGGTTGGACTGAAGATACTGTGGACTGCTGGTCGGATGCTGGAAATCCCAAGATCGGGCGAAGTCATGGAAGGCCTGGCTGGTATACTGGGTGCCATTATCTGAGTACAGCTTCTGTGGTATGCTGTGGACTGAGAAGTGACGTTTTAGCTTATGGATGACAGTCAATGATGACAATAATAATGCCGGTCAATTTCAAACCAGCCAGAGTATGAATCAACAAGCACCAGGTAATGGTGAGTCTTCCATTCAAACACGTTTGTGGCAACAAGAGACCAGGGCAGGTCTGGGACTGTGTGCAGTTTTAGCGTTTTTTTTCTGGTGAGGCCGCAGGCTGTTACAGACACTGCATGCCATAACGACAGCCTGAATGTCCTAATTTAAAGATGGCCAGAAAACACTTTCCCTTGCCCTTCTCTTAGTGGATTAAACTCCTGGGTGTCCCATCTGCAGCACCTTCAGGTATTCTGAGTGCAGGGCAGTGGGCACGTCCGCCCTGTTTCCTTTCATGATGACCCTGTCTTCGACGGTGAGTTCATCACGGAAACTGAAGAATGATCTCACCTCTGTAGGTACACTGCATGGACGTCTTGGTCAGCCCCGTTGAATGAAACAGGTGATTTTCTACAGCACTGTGTCTTCAGCAGTGTATTGATGGAGTTCTTCAAGACACTGATATTAGTTGAACTGCCATCACCTCAAACTCTGACCGTTCTGCCCTATGGGGGCTGGCTTTGCACCTCGGTGCACGGGAAAGGGTGGTAGCTAAGTAGAGGTGCTTTCCTTTTTGTAGGTGAGAGTCAGGTCGAATTTTTGCAACTGTAACATCATGCGTTGCAGGCGAGCTGGGATGGGTTGAAATGGCTTGTTGTGAATGGTGACCAAGGGCTGGTGGTCAGTCTCAATCACAACCGGCTTGCCATAAATGTAGTCATAGAACTTGTAGCAGGCGAAGACCACTGCTAGAAGTTCCTTTTCGATTTGCGCGTGCCTCGTCTCCGTCTGGGTCAGTGTACGCGTATGCCACGGGATTCTCCTCTTGGAGGAGCAGCCCCTAAACCATATTGTGATGCGTCGCCGGTGAGTTGCCTCACGTCATAGTAATGGAGTACTGCTGATGCAGGTCTTGAGCCTGTCAAAAGCATTTTGTTGATGCGCCGTCAAATTCAACATCACTTCCTTGTGGAGCAGATGAAGTAGTGGTGTGGTTAGTTCACTTCGGTTCGGAATGAACTGGATTGGCCTCTGGGGGTGGTATTTCACGGATTGCTTTTATTTTTTAGGGTCTGCTTTTAGCCCTTTATCTGTGAATGTGTGCCCAACATAGCTCACCTTGTTGAGTCCAAACTTGCATTTACCTGGGATTCACTCACAGTTTCACCTGTCTGGCCCGATCCAGTACCTTTTTCAGGTTTCTTTCATGCTCATCAGGGTTTGATGAGCATGAAATCTGTGACTTTGCCACCGATGATGATGATGTCGTCCACGATTATAGCACATGGATGTCACTTCTGAGGCTGTACAAATTCCGAACGGCATCTTTAAGAACTTGAATCGGCCATACAGAGTTGTAAATGTTGTGCGGAGGGATGAGGCATTCCAGTCTGACTTGGCAGAAGGAGCTTTTAGCATCAAGGATGGAAAAGATAGCGGCACCTAACATCTGAGCGGCAACCTCCTCCACCGTGCGCATGGGATGGTGAGGGCGCATGAGGGCCTTGTTTAGGTTTCTGGGGTCTATGCAGATGCGCACGTCACCCATCTCTTTCTTGTGTGTGGCCACTGAATTCGAAACCCATTCCGTGGGCTCATCCACAGGTTAAATTACTCCCAGGATTTGCATTCTTTGGAGCTCTTGTTCCACTATTTTTTGCATTGCAGCTGGGATACGACGTGGAGGGCTGACAACTGGTGTTTTCTCTGGATCTACCTTCATCAAGTATGTTACAGGTAAGTCACCAACTTCATCTTTGAATAGGTCTGCATATGCCTTAAACATTTTCTGTGACAGCAGGGTGTGATCCTTAACACAGTCTAGGTTGAACACCTCACTGCAGAAGGCGACTAGCTTCATATGTAGGCTTTCTTGTAGGCCAAGAATGGAAACTGTAGGTTATACAGCTGTTCATTTAGCTTGCAGGGTAATGTCACTGTGCCAATTGGTTTGATCATAGATCCGCCAAATGCTACAAGAATGAACTGCTTGATTGGCATTTGCAGTTCATCATTGTGCCTGACAAGTTTGTATGTGTTAAGGGACATAACGTTACATTTTGGCCCTGTATCCACTTTCAGGTTTAGTTGTTTGTCATTAACAGTCACAAAACAATGTCTTTCCTTGTCAATTTTCTTCTCATCATCACGCCAGGACAAGCCTTCAATGGTGAATGTGTCTTCACTTTCACTGCTGGAGTTTGTTTCGGCATATAGCTGGTTTATCTGTCTGTTTGGTCTGCTTGACTTTGTAGACCTGCATTGGCTTTTGAAGTGGTTCTGCTTACCACTGTCGGCCAAAAGCCGGACATTGGTCACGTTTCGCTGGATGGGTTCCCCCACAATTCCGGCAGCTGGAGATTGATTGATTTTCCTTCATAGTGCGCTTCATTTTGCTGTAGATGTTTCCATGTTTTATTTGTAAAGCATCCACAATGGCGGTTGTAGCAGTTTTAGGCGTGGAGAGGGCTTTGCTATGTTTTTCAGAGAGCTCTCTAATTTGGCAAAAAAAAAAAAAAAAAAAGGCTTTAGACAGTGTTAGGTCAGTCTCTTTTAGCAGCGTAAGTCTCTTTTAGCAGCGTACGTCTGACGCTGTCGCTACTTATTCCACAGACCACTGTCTCTTATCAGTTTGTTTTCCAATACACCAAAATTAAAATTTGTAGCCTGACTTCTCAGTGTACTCACGTATAACTCGATTATTTCACCAGGTTGTGGGTGTCTGGTGTTGAAGTTGTGCCTCTCCATTATCATGTTTAATTCAGGGTGGCATATTTCCTTAAACTTTCTTTTCAGACACTCTGGGTCCTCTCTAGATTCTGCTGGAACGAAGACATTATCATCTTACCTCCTAGTACTGCGGGCGCATAGGTGAATGATCGCTCCCTCTCTATGGCCTCCAGTCCTGCGAGGTTAAGGAGTATATAAGCTCTCGTTCGGGCAGGTTTATCGCTGTGTGCGGCGGCAATGAAAATATCATGTTCTCGTTCAAACTTGCGCCAGTGCACTGCCACATTCTCATCAAATGAGAGGATCCGGACGTCTGAATCCATCTGCCATTTCCATGGTGTCGCTTACTGCGGTCGAGACTTCAAAGTTAACGTTCCGAGAGATCAAGTTGTCCGAGTGATGTCCTCAGGAAGAATCCCACTTCTGACACCATGTTGTTTTGATTACAACGTATCCGAATGGTAAAGTTAGAATCTTCTTTATTGATGACCACGGTCTAACAGAGAATCCATGCGTAACGAGTTCCGGGTAATCACAACCAAATCACGTGAAGTTAATCCTGCGAGACAGATACATATATATAGAGCAGAGAAACACCTTCACTTATTCAACACAAAACCTATCATACAATTTATATCATAAAAACTATAAAAATGTATTATTATTATTATTATTATATAAATGGTGTACAAGGGATTCTGAGTACGACTGGATCACAAATGTTCCTTAAAGAGATACACTATGTGTAGTTCGGAGATGGCAACACACAGTCCATTCCTCCTTCATGGTAGGTTGTGTATAGCACTGCTCACCCTCCCTCTCAGACACAGACTCCTTGGAACCCAATAAGGCGATAGAAACATGCAGGGACCGAAGGCGGGACCAGTCTGTGCTGTCTGTCCCGTACACGGAGCAGGGCACCGCGGTCTCCACCAGAGGAAACCCAGAGGACCAAGGCTGTGGTGTCAGGACAGATAATATTGTTCACTAATAAACCATTTGGAAATTAACAGGAAGTTTGAAAACACTGTAAACATCCTCTTCCTCTTCCTCTGTCCGGCTCCGATCATCTGGAGTTTAATGTTTAAACACTCGCTGGGTTTGTGTCTGTGTGTGAACACAAACACGCGGTGCAATAATAATACTGTGGTAAACAGTCCAGTCAATAGTTTCTTCCTGTTGGTCGGGAGAGAACTGCTCATTGTTCTCTCTCAGACAGGAGACCATGAGAGCACCCTGTTAATATTATATTATATATGATCTACTATCTTATACTACAGTTTCCGCAACCTCTCAACCTCTAGTTGTAATTAAACCCATAGCTATAATGTGGAAACCCCAGTGGATAATGTAACAAATTTCTGAGTGCATAATATAATAACATTTGCTTTTAATGTTACAACGTAGAACATTTTGGTTCAACTATTACCTAATGAAGCAAGCATAATCATTTTCTCCTTATGTTATCAAGCAAGTATAATAATTTTCTACTTATAAGCCGTTTTCACACACGTCTTCCGCATTTTTGCCGCAGTTGGATATCAGGAGATTTGACCCTGAGGGCCCTATTTTAACGGTCTGAAACGCAAGTGAGAAGCGCAAAACGGAAGTAGCTTTGAGGGCAGGGCACTGCCGCTGTTGCTATTATAATGGAGGATAAATTACCCTTGCGCCTGACGCAAATCTAAAAAGGGTTACCCTGAAGTAGCCTAATTACCCGTAGGTGTGGCTTCGAGTCATCATGTAAATTGCGGCAAAGAAAACTTAACACACATGATATGCGGTCCTGTGGCCGCAACTGTGGGTCTATTTAATTATACGCTGCAATACATTAACACACATCGTTTCTTACCAGTATTATATACATTATTGTTATCGACTTGTGTTCCTAATATGCATGTGTCCCCCCGTTAATGTACATTGCCATGAACTGTAATATGCTTTACGTGTTTAGTTTGCGTGTGTTTAAACAGAAGGATGCACACACGTGCGGCTGCATTCATTCATTATTTTTAACACTCACTCACGGTAAAACAATGTTTTCTCACGATCAAATACTCATCAATCCTACAAGTTATGGGCTTGTACACGATGTCTGTCAAGAAAATATGTGTTTGCTGTACGGTGTTTGCAGATGCAATTTATTAACGCTGTATCAGCCGTTCTTTCCCAAATAATTTAACCAACGTTATCATTTATGCCTACCCTAAAACAACATTTAGTTTTGGAAGGCTGGGATATAGCCTACTTTGCTTGAGTTTATCATTGTTATTATTATTATTATTATTATTATTATTATTATTATTATTTTAACGCATGGCATAGCCTACTACAGTGTTCATTCATGCAGCCCCTATGAAAAAAAAAAGTGGAGTTCCAACCTGCCATGGTACATCAAAATAGCAACACCAACTGCGCTATCTGCTAGTGCACTTAGACCAGGGCCCCGTTTCCCGATAACGATGGATCCACGCTCGTACGATCATTCTCACGATGGATCTTGCGATCCATCGTAAATTTCTTTGGAGCAATTCTCGAAACTCTTAACATGAACTGCACTCACAACGTTCGTAGGTTTGTTACTGTCTACTGACACGATGCTGAAACGGGCTATGTAGGAGGGGGAGACGCAGGAATATCGCAGGAAAATGGGGTTAAAAAAGCGTTAAAATATCTCCCCATCAAGGCCAACAGCAGTGTAGCCTATACGAAAAGAATAGACTGCAATAATAAGAATGCTAAAGATATTAAAACACAATTGATTAGGCCTAGGCCGATATCAATCCTAATCCTGAATAACCTATGCGTACATTTGTTCATGGCATTTTCCCCCCTGAAATAATTCCATATTACAAAAATGAAACTACAATTATTATGTGACAACTACATTTATCTTAATGGGCTGATTTCTGAAACATGCTTTGCGCAGCAAAGAGAGCCGACTTTATCTTATTCCGGTTTCATTGATTGGCGCGCACTCTCTAGTCTAGAATATCTGTAGACATTAAAAATGCAACGTTCCACTCATTCATTATCATGCAAACGCAGAGGCTAGGCATTGGCAAACGGCTATTGCTGAACCGATTAGGAGAGCTTGGTCTAGATCCTGCCAATATTGTTGGGTAGGATGATGCAGGCTATAGCCTAGGTCTTTTTACACTGCGAAGCCGGTTCAGTCGCAGCTTGGCACAACTATGGTCAGGGACGTTCGTTACTGTGTAGACACAACCCAATAAATAGTGAACTTCATCACAGCCTCACTGAAGCACTCACATTGCTTAATGCAAACAATTGCAACAAAAAACTCCAACACCCGCTGGTCTCAGCAGTATTCATGTCTACAGTAGCCTATGTCTGACCAATATTAGGACATTTACACCATGATGGTTGAATTAAAATCAGAGAGAGACAGCAAGTACAGCTCCAAAGCGACCTCCCACACAAGCGCAATGGAATCATTGGATTTTATTATATGCCTCATGTGACACAGTGTTTGATCGGTACATTTCGGCTGCGCATGTATTTTTGGAATTTTAAATTGCTGCAATAAATTATGTTGTTGTTGACTTCTAACATGTCTTAATCCATGCTGTTTGAATTTAACATTAGTCTATGAGTAATATAACTATAGTAACCACTGTTTTTGGTTGCGAAATTGCGCCAGCTGGGGATTCCTTGGTATTGGATGTGTTTTAATAAAACACATCCAATACATGGAATGTCCGCTGGTGATGCCACTGAGGCTAACGATGTTCCTAGGATCCTACGAGTACCCCTGGATTCCTCGTTAGCTACGAGCGTTTAAGACGTTTGTTACCAACAATGCTTTCGGGAAACGGTGTGAAAACTGTACGATGCTTGTACGACGCACTTCACGATCCACTTAGGCTAACGATGCTTTCGGGAAACAGGGCCCAGGTATTTGTCAGTCAGTTGCGCAACTGCTATATTGATCTGTAAGATAGCGCTATGTATCATTTGCGCCGGAACACGCCTCTGCTTTTCGCCAACATGCCTCACAGGGCGCACGTTTAGTGGCGCAGTTTGCTGCGGGGGAAAATTTGCTTTGCGCCGGGTACCAGCAAAGATACATGCGTCGGTGTAGAAAGTAAATTGCGCTGGATGCAAGATAGGGCCCTGAGGGTGATTCACACATGATTCTTTATATGCGGACATTGATGTCGTTTTGACATCAGTAGAATCAACGCGGGGTTTAGGGGGCGGGGCTTGCAAGGGACGGTATATGACGTAGGGTCTAAAGGCCAATTTTCACCAGATCCGTCTCAGAAGCTGTACGGCAGCGAAGTGGCTGTGTTCCGTACTGCAATCCACACTAGAAGCAGTCTGGTCACGTTCTTGCTGAGATATGGTCAGCGACGTCAAAGGACAGGACACAGTGTTTTTCAACTTCTATGCACACTACGTTTCAATTTCACCCAAGGCTGAATTGAAAGTACATGTTTTTCAAAATGTTGGTCATCAACGAGGTTGTAAAGTAGTAACTTCGACCACATCTGTCAAAATAAATGTTTTTTTCTTCCGACGTGTTTACGATCTTTCGCGCCGAACTGACAGGGATGCTCTCTGATATTATGAATTTTAAAGACTGTGACAGGGTTCTCAGACTACTTCCACAACAAGTAAAGACTCGTAGTGGGGATTATCTTGGCCATGGTTGAGAATGAATTGGGGGAAAGGAACTTTGGCTTTGACTGATCGAAGTCCAGATTGAACTGCGACATTGAGGAGAAAGGGATTGTTGCCGTATGCAGACTCCCTCTGCCGCTGGCGGAGCAGCTCCTCCGGCGGCGGAAAATATCCCTGTCAGGGGAGATCGAAAACACGTCCGAAGAAAAAAACATTTATTTTGACAGATGTGCCTGAAGTTACTACTTTAGAACCTTGTTGATGACCAACATTTAGAAAAACATTTTAATTTAGCCTTCGGTGAAATCAAAACATAGGGAGTTACTATTTTCAAATCAGGTAGGCTTTTAGATTAAAATAAGTAATGCTGTCTGTGAGTCTGTAGCAAATCCTACATCGTAATTGTTGTAGTATTCAACTATTAGCAAGGTGCAACTGATTCGCTATTGATACCATAGATAGACTGTATAATATACCCTGTTAGTGAATTGCATAGCGGCCGATATGAATATTCATGAGCAAATCAAAACTGATTGGCTGTAGAAGTGTTCTGAGACACGGCTGCAAATCGGCAGCCTTCAAAAATAGAAGAGGCAGGTATCGTAAACGAAGTGCCGGTTTGGGGACGGTTCTGTGCCATGCCACAACCGTAGCCAGTGGAAAAGACTACATTGGCTTGGAATGGTTTCTAAACTGCGGCAAACGTTTTATTGCCGTGATGCTTCTGAGACGGATCTAGTGGAAATTGGCCTTAAGTTCGCAAGAGGCGGGATAAGTGCCGCCGCTTTCTTTTGGTTTGACCACAGACAAAATAGAGGCAGATTGGGCAAAATTCTTCGCGACTTTATGCGGGAATCTGAATGAAATCCCCATTTTTCAGAAATTCTCGTGTCTATCTATTCATGCCTGCGCCTAGACAATGGGCCATCACAGCGTTAATCTTAAATGTTGCTAAAATGATGCATCATATATTCCGTTGCATCCACAAAATCCGAAGCATCAATCGATGAAAGATTGGAGCATGAGCTAGAGACAAATACAAGAAACTACGAAGAAGAAAGGCTTCACGAACGACTGCGTTACCGGAGAAAGAGAGCGTATTTTTTTGCTTCATTTCACATTCAACAAACACTGGGACAAATATAGTTGATTTCTGTGTTTACCTGAGAAAACAGGGAGTGGAAGGATGGGCCCCTATAATGTTCAATTAACTGTTGTCAATAATAATAATATATATTTTTTATAGATATACACTGTGACGTCCCGCCCCTTAAACCTCAGCCCGGACGGACCCGAGGTTTGATCCTGGATGGCCAATACTACCGTCACCCACCAGCCGGCGACGGAGAGCACCTGCCGAACCCCAATCAGCGAGATGGGAGACACCTGGCTGGACAGCCAGGAAGAAACTTTGAGGCCACGTTTATACGTAGCAGGGTATTTATAGAAACAAATATTTCCCTCCCTCCGTTTTCAAAAATAACATTGTGCACACAACATCGTTTTCGTTTTCATTTTTTTTTCGTTTACATCAAAATGCATAAATACGCCGTCGAGCGCCATTATAAATATTTCAAACCTATGGGCGGCAGTATAGGGAGAAGGATAAAGCCATGCAAGCCAATCAGAATCCTCAGAATCAACAGCAACTAATAACACGAGCGTCTTCCTGTAACAAACAAACTGTAAACATAGGGCGCTCATATGACGTTAAGCATTTCCTGGCGCATTATGTGACGCGTCAGAACCTAAAACCCCGTTTCTCCCCGTTGACGACAACACATAACCGGCGTTTTCAGAAATCTCCACTTTGGCCGGAGTTTTTAGAAATGATTTTTTTCTGTGATAAAAACTGCGTTTTCATGTAAATGAGAGGCCAAACCGTGTGGAAATATCTGCGTTTTCCCTTTGTGTAAACGGGGCCTAAAAGACACTAGGGAGCAGACAAGGGGGAGAGACGAGTGACGACAAGGAAAGACTCGAGCCAGCACTACACTAGAGTTCCTCGGAGATCCTAGGTGTAGTCCAACGTATATGATTGCAAACCCTGCATAATAAATGCCTTTGATCCTGATATATCAGGATTTACAGGTTTGCATGAAAGCAGCTAGTGTGTGAGCATTTGATTACATTACAAAATGAGTCAATTTATGGGTTACAGGGGTAATTGTTCAGTGGTATACTATGAATGCAAATCAATTATTCAATAGCTTTAACTGTTATTCAGGGCTCAATGTGCATTGACATTTAAAAAATGCATGGCTACTACTATTGGTTAGTTTAAAATAGTATTAACAAACAGCTAAATATTTAGTAAATTTACAGAAGCACCTTAGTGAAATAAACTCAGTGTAAAAACAGCTAAGGCAGCAACATACCTAACTATAGTGAAATAAAGCACGCTCTTGTGTGTGGGCAAGATCGCAGATTGTACATTGGCTTACATTTTTGACCAGAAGAATGCGTCATTGTCACATTTTGTTCACTGAGCTATCGTTCAATCATTGGTTCAATCATTGGACAAAAAGGTCTGGGGCCCGGTCGTACTCCTTCTCCCTCATCCTGGTGCTGAATGTGTTAAATGCATCAGCATTTTTACGTGTGTATTCAAGCATACGTTTTATGTGGGTGTCTGTCCAAATTCCCTGACGGCCCGACAATTTGCTGCTAGTCTTGGAGTTACCGCTAATCAAACAATAATTTCCATAATGCGGGCGGCTGAGCGGGTGCCTGTTACATCCTGTTAAGAGGAATATGCTTTGTAGAACTGGATCGGACCGAGGTGCGCTTTCACATCTCAAGCGAACCGTACCAGGGTTTGTTTGGAAGCGAACCGAGACCAGCTGTTGAGGTCTCGTCGGCTGATTTGGTTCACATCGAAGTGAGGTGGTTGCATTCACGCCAACGCAAACGTACCGAACTAAGGGACCAAACTCGTTTAGTGCGCACTAAATGCTGTTGGTGTGAAAGCACGTCATGTTATCCATCGTTTTCAACAATGTAACTGAATTGTAAATGCCAACTATTTAAATTGTAACTGTAACGGAATACAGTTAGCTATCATTTGTATTCTGAATACGTAACGCCGGTACATGTATTCCGTTACTCCCCAACACTGGTGTTATAGGGACGCTGTCTCTTTAAGATCGTGCGACTTGTTTTTTGATATGCCGGTCGGCGCGATGTTGGAATTTTTTTATATGATCAAATAAAATGTATCTTACGTTACGTTGTCGACGAGAGAAATAATTTTTAGCTCAATTTCTTACGTCTTACCTGGGAGAGTTTGTCAACGGCAGGGCCGTTAAAACAGTCAGAACGGGGGAGGGGGGGATATCAGGTGAGTAATATTCTAAAATAGATAAAGCGTAGTCTATAGACATAACGTCTCAGCTTGGTGAGTGTGTCAACAGCGGGGCTGTTATCTTGATATTGCCGTTGTCTTGCAACATCTGCGTCCACGCGTACATGTGTGCGGTGTGTGCGTGCGTGTGTGTGACTCCGGTGCCTGTTTGTGTGTGTGTGTGTGTGTGTGTGTGTGTGTGTGTGTGTGTGTGTGTGTGTGTGTGTGTGTGTGTGTGTGTGTGTGTGTGTGTGTGTTTGAGCTACGGGCTGCTTTGCACATGCCATTTGACCAAGTGTGGAGGAGTAACTTGTCCGACAGGCCTGCTATAATACAGTAGTAAGATATAATAGATTAAGGCTGAATAGTGTAGCAGTTGGACTTTCCATTTCCCAATTTCTGCAGACTCGCTCCCTTCCACTGAATGATATGTATCTGGCCTCTCTTTGGATGGCCGTGTACTAATTTGGAAGAGTATGTACTAATCTACGGTAATAAATAGTAGTACAATGATTACAAAAACAAGTGACTACAAAGACAAGGTGAAACCAGAATAAACCCCCAAATAAACAACCGTTTGACGTGTTCCCACTACATGTGATCACTGATCAGGAGGTTATGGTTGGATCCTGGTTTTAGGAGTGGAACTCCTCCCAGATTGCAAACTGCTCACAGAACACGTCATCTTGGGGGGAGCTCAGGCTGAGTCAAACCATGAATATTTCACTACCTGCAGGACGCCGCGCACGCGCGCGTGTGTGTGTGCGCATGTGTGTGTGTGTGTGTTTACCCAACAAGCACTCAGAAGGCACTTTAGTTGTCATGACAGCCCCTCCGTTTTCAGATGATGGGATGCTCGAGGGAGGGGAGGGGGGGCAGAGAAGAAGTGAGCAAGTGAGCATTAAGAGAGAGAGAAAGAACAAGAGCAAAACACAGCATGTGGACAAGAGAGTCTGACAGGCAGTTAAACGAGAGAGAAAGTGTGGGAGAGAATGAGACAAAGAGAGACACAGAGACAGAGAGACAGACAGAGACAGACAGAGACAGACAGAGACAGACAGAGACATAGACAGAGAGAGAGAGGGAGAGAGAGAAATGAAGAATGAAGGTTTTCTTTAATGGAGGATTCCACATCTCTCCCTCCCTGTGAAGTAATGTTTCCAAACTGGTGCGTGAGCCGGTGCGTGGTTAAAAGTAGCTCAATAGAGTGGGGAAAACCCGCCCAGTCTGGCAACACTGCCTGAACGTCCTGCCTGAAAAGTAGCCCAATCTGGCGAGAAAAACCGCCCAATCTGGCAACACTGCTGAACGTCATCACGCTCCAGCTCAAAGTAAATCAATGACACCAACTGAAAACTAAGCCGGTTGGAAACTAAAACTGTGATTCCGAAGAAAGTTTAAATTATATCGAAATTCTGTTTAGATATTATTAAAGATACAAGTGTGTCGATTTGTTAAATGGTTTGAAGGAAGATAAACGGTTAAAAATTGATTTAGTTATCCTAGAGCACAATGAAAACATTGTGAAAAGGAAACAAGACACCACAGTGACAGGAGTGTTACCATGTGCTCTTTGAATAGTATAATAACCAAAATTAGAAAGTTTACAGGTAACTCAATAGGCATACGTCGCTGAAAGGTTTAATCTATTCCTGGGGAGAGAGGTCTACTAGACAAATCTTCATTCAGATTTTCTATGTAATCATATTCCTTGTCAATTACAGGAGAACCACGGTTCAAACAGGTGTGCCGCAAGAAGTCCAAACAGTGGATATTGAAAACAATCTTCACGCCACACACCACCCAGTTTGTCGCACATCTACTCAAGAGGGTCATGGACAGAAGACACAACCCTAACATCAAGTTCAAAGTCCCAACCTCCTCACTCACCCTGCCACAACCTGCTTTTCCACCCAACATTTTCCCTGTACCGAAACCAAAGGAGGCTGCCACAACTTTGTTCCAAAGTCGCTCCTGAGACCTCTTCCCATAGCACCCAACTCCATCCCTCTACTCTGCTCTTCTGAGACACCTCCAGCAGTGCCTTTTTAGATTCTCCCTCTACTGTATGTATGTATGTATGTATGTATGTATGTATGTATGTATGTATGTATGTATGTATGTATGTATGTATGTATGTATGTATGTATATACATACACACAAACACTTTGCAGGTAACCACAACCAAGTGAATCAGTAGAGATACATGTATAGTTCAAGTTGTATCATGGGTAAAGATAACAGCGCCTTCTCCATACATGGAGACTGCCGATGATTGCTGACACAGAGCAGTACTTGGCTATTTGCTTAGAGTTCTTCTTATTGAGTCCAGCAATTTGCAATCCTCTAACACAGAGTCTATGAACATGTCCAAGGCTACCATAAATGAGTCCAACTAGCTTTGTGCTATAGCAACCTATTGTTAAAGCATGTATTAATGGCTGGTCAAAGCAACACCCCACCTCCAGAATCACAATCGTTTTTTTAAAAGATCATCGACAACAACAATGTCAGGTGAATTTGGAGAATCTCTACGAACATTTTCTAGGGAATTATCATTTAAATTTAAATTAAGAGAGAGCTGGCCGCAGCATCCATCATCTCAATCCACGGGAGGCCGGTGGAGCTGGTGGAGGAGTATAAATACCTGGGCACCATCTTCGACAGCCAGTTGAAATTCTCCTCCAACACTGAAGAGATCCTTAGGAAGTGTCATCAGCGGAAGTATCTCTTAAGGAAACTAAATTCCTTTGGAGTCAAAAACATACTGCTTACTTTCTATTACTCCTTCATTGAAAGCATCTGTACATTTTCCATATCTTGCTGGTTCCACTCCATCACCCTCCAAAACAGAAACCGCCTGGAGAGTACGGCCAGAGTTTGCTCTAAAATAATTGGACTTTCATCAAGAACTCTCTCCTCCATCCACGACCAGCAAACACTCCGGTTAGCCAACAGAATTATGCAGGACCCCTCACACGCTCTACACCCCGCCTTTGAGTGGCTCCCCTCAGGGCGCCGACTACGCTGCCTCGGCTGTAGGACACAGAGGAGAAAAGCAACCTTTGTTCCCAAGGCTGTTCACCTCCTCAACTCCTCCTAAACCCCCCACCCGGGCTTGTGCCCTCCCCACATGGACTGGTGAAGCCGTGAACTCTGTTTTGCCCTCTCACTCCCATTAACTGTTACAACATAAATACCTCGCCTCAATTCATCTCAAATGGTATTCAAACCAGCATGGTATTTATTAACTGATTGCACTTTATATTTATGTCATTTTGACACATTTTACACTTTTAAGAGTCAGTTCTCCATTTATAAACATGCACCTTGCATATTTTATACATATTTATATAAATGTGTGTATTTGTAGACACCTGTGCTTGTGTGTATTGTCTGCCAGGTAGCAATGCTGTGTTTTTGTTTTTGTTTGTTTTTTGTTTGGACATGGCCCTGTCCGCTGCTATTTGCCCTCAATTGCCCCCTGGGGACAAATAACGTTTTTTTGAATTTGAATTTGAATTTGAATATGTGTGCTGTTGATTCTAATTGTTTAATGGTATGCAATAGGCAGAATGGTTCATGATGGTTTGGAAACCATAGTGAGAGGTTATATTGTGTCGGGAGTGCTTGCAGTCTTGCTTTGATTACAAATTTTAGAATGCCTGCGTTAACAGCTGGATTATGGAGCGCCGAATGTGAAACTGCTGGGTCCGCGCACTGTAGGCATGCAAGTTTACCCTGTAGGCGCAGGTTCACCCAGTAATCGCGCTGTTGTGAGTGCAGGTGTTGTAGGATTTCATACCTGTATGTCCGGCTGTCCAGCTTTTTGCTGGAATTGTCATGATGTAGAGTCGCTTCAGCATTAACATTTGAGTCCATGATTAACTCCTCGCTGACGCTTACCTGTTCTCCGCTTGTGTGTATCCAATTTAGCTGCCAATCTGAGCGCACTCTAAAACCTTTGGCCCTGGTGTCCATCTTCCCGCTGGGTTTCTATCTGAAGCCCAGGAAACTTGGTTCTCCATGAGGGGCAAGGGGGATCTTGCGTTTGCGTAGGTCCAGCAACAGTGAGCCTGGGGCCATTGCTCGGACTGTCGGGTCGTCGTTATTCAGCATGCGCAATAGATGACTTATCCTCGTGGCTGTATAAATCCATTCGATGTTGGGGACCCCAAGCCCCCCCTCTGATTTTTTCATGAAAATAATACTCCTTGTTGTGGTTGTGTTAAGATGTATCCATTTCCTCACCAGCTGCACTGTCTTATTGTTCAGTTCTTTCAACATTTTTTTGGCAATGTGCACATTGGCAAACAGGTGTTGGAATTTGGAGAGGGCTATGTCCCGAACTGCCTGAAGTTTCATACAGGTCGGCAGGGGGCATTGATCTATCAAGTCCAATCTAGCAGAATATTTGTCGTAGATGTCTTCTACCTGTTCTTGCCATTCACCTGCAACATTGAAATTATGACCGAGGTAGGTGTAAGTTCCATGTCTTTCGTAGACACGAATCTCGCTGCCAGCTATTAAAAATGAGGGAGGGTGGTCATGCTTGGCCCTGTACCATCTGTTGCCACCGCTGCGCCGTTCATAGAGCACTGCGCACTTGCTGTTCTTGACCTCAAGCCCAGACCATTGCAGAAAGCGGTCAGTGTGTGACAGCATGTTTGTAATCACGTTCTCTTCTCTTGATGCGAGAAGGACGTCGTCAGCATAGGCCATAACGGGGTTCGGAGATGTACTGCCGGGCGGGGCGAGGAGGCATATCCATTTCAGCCAATGGTTTAGAGCCACTATGAAATTAACAGCGCTCCATGGGCATAGCCGCGGGAACGTATTCTCAGCAGGGGGTGCTGGAAAAAAAAAACTCAGCCTGCACTAGACTCGCAACTCGCTATATTGATAAAAAAGATATATAGCAGCGCAGCTCAATAACACCAGTGCATGCGCGCACAGTCGAAAATCAATCGTTGTGTTCGCACCATGGTTCACATCCAGCTGCTCACAAAACAAGTTTAGCGCACCACCGCTCCCCTCACACTTTTTCATCTAACTTTTTTTCAGCGATAGGTCATATGAGCATTAAATAAATGCTGCGTCTCAAAATGCCTTGGACAGCAGCGAGGATGACTCGCTTTGCCACGGGCCGAAACAGTGCGGAGCGACCACAGCCAGAGCGAACACAGCGGGGCAGAGGAGTGTCAGGAATAGTCTTTGGTGTACACATCAGTACGGCCGATTGGCACTACTGTTTAGTGGCAATGCAGTGTTTTATTCTATGCCTTTTTATTTTCGTATATTATTTCAATGAATGCAATTTATTTATTTATAAAAACAAGATCTGGTCTTCAAATCTTTTTTCCAAATTTAGGTCGTCTTACAATGGGGTTTGTGTTTATATTCGGACCAATTCGGTACAGCGGGCGCTCACATGACGTTAAGCATTTCCTGGTGCATACTGTGACTCTTCAGAACCTAAAATCCCATTTCTCCCCGTTGACACGACAACACATAACCGGCGTTTTCAGAAATCTCCACTTTGGCCGGAGTTTCTAGAAATGATCGTTTTCTGTGATAAGACAGGGCCTCAGACAGGGCCTCAGTGCTGCAGCACCCCCAGCACCCCTACTTCCCGCGGTACTGTCCATGGGCATCCCGTTTTAATTCCAACCTCAAGTTTGACCGGTTTTGTAAGTTGCTGTCCGCATATCACCTGTAGAAATTATTTTTCATATACATCCTTAACAATGTGAATGTATTGTTCCGGCAGATTTATTTCCTCTAGGGAATGCAGCATTACGCAGTGGGGTAGGGAACCAAATGCGTCACGAAAGTCAAGGAACACCGCATAAAAACGGGAGGATTCATGTTTAAAATCATCAATGGCAGTTTTCAGACAGAATACGTGCTCATTCATTCATTGCCTCTCTATGTATGCTTTTTGGTTGGGTGACAGTGTTCCAGATTCCACGAGCCATGGTAAAATCCGGTTTAAGATGCACTTCATGAACACCTTGTATATGGTGGGGAGCAGTGATATATCCCTCCAGGTAGATGGATCCTCTGGGATGTTATTTTTCTTGGGAATCCTATAGATGATGGCTCCTTTCCAAGAGTCAGGAACTTTGCGGTTGACTAAGCAGACATTAAAAATCTGCGTGAGGGCCACTATTGAGAACTGTTTCGTAGCTTTAAGCACTTCATATGTCACGCCGTCTGCACCACATGCCTTGTTGTTCGGGAGGCTAATGAGGACCTTAGCAATCTCCTCTGTGGTGAAGTCCGATGTTATGGGATGACTAATCGGGTTGTCCCAATTAGGGGTGCCGCACCATGGGGGGGCTACTTGTCTGCTGGTGCGTCTGTTTTGACTGGCATTTCGCTTTGTAGTATTCATAAACTTTGTCCACATCACTTATTGTAGGAGGGGGCTCTGGATAGGTGCTTTGATTTAGGAGGATTTCTATTGCTTTGCTTCTGCGGTGTTCCCAGAGATAAGCTAGTTCTTTTTCGCTTACCACTCGGGGCTTTCTCGCACTGCTGGACTTTGTCGCTCTGCAAAGCGCAGGCTGGACGGTTCCTCGTACGAAGCGCAGCTGTTGGTCTATCCATTCGGTGAGCCTCTCTGAGTCAGGTCTCGGTGGTAGGGCCTTGCAGAGGGGGAATTTCCGTAGGATTCTTGCAGTGTATTTTAACAAGGGTATTCCTAGCGGCTTTCCATCTCTGTGGATATATATATATATATATATATATAATCTATTTAGTTTTACCCTGTTTATTTTAATTTGTTGTCTACCCATGACACAATTCATTTGTAAATAAAAAATATAATGTAACTCCTACTCTGTCTACAGTGTTCAACAGTATAAACTTGGAAGGAGGTAACTGATATGCGACCAACTTATAATGCAATTTAGACTTATAATACTTTAGAAAAATTATGTATGACCGTTATTCTGCAATTTTCATCTAAAGCAACAGTAGCTTATTAGCTCCACTTGTGAAATGTTGGTCGTCCAATAATGTAACTATTTCTCGAATATATGCTTTAAATGACGCAAAAATCGTCATATCATGTCATTTAAAACAGGAACACTGTTAGAGATCGATACGGATCTCTCCGTTCTCAGGGGAAAATAAGGGAATTGTGCACGACCCTTCAAAAATATCAGTGGGTTACCAACAGTACAAAAACAGAAAAGTCTCTGATCAGCTTGATGTACGGCCTGAAAGGCCACCACATACTATATTAAAATTATTTATAATACACTAACTGAATTAAAAGCAACTTGAGCTATGTTTGGCAAATTAACTCTCACTGCCATTATTCCATAAGATCTGGGATTTCCTTATTTCATTTTATTTCTCTATAGGATGTTTTCATGATTTTAGTCTATCTATAGCCATTTTCACACATGTCCTCACATATTCGCCTCATTTGTATGTCAGGATATTCGGCCCCGAGAGTGATTCACACTTGATTCTTTATATAATAATAATACATTTAATTTAGAGGCGCCTTTCAAGACACCCAAGGTCACCTTACAGAGCATATAGTCATCATAAATCGTTTAAAAAAAACAAGACATTGTGGAAAAAATAAATAAATAAATAAACATAATAAATAAGAAATAAATAAAACAAAAACAAGACAAAACAAACAATCAAAACAGTGATCAGTTAGACGTTGTGTGCGAGTTTGAACAGGTGAGTTTTGAGTTGTGACTTGAAGGTTGTAATGGTGTCTGACTGTTTTATGTGTGGGGGGAGGGAGTTCCAGAGCCTGGGTGCTGAACAGCTGAATGACCGGGCACCCATTGTAGTGAGTCGTGATGTGGGGATACATAGTAGTCCAGCAGAGGTTGAGCGGAGGGAGCGGGAGGGAGTGTATTCTTGGAGGAGGTCGCAGAGGTAACTGGGGGCTAGGTTGTGGAGAGCTTTGTAGGTGAGGAGTAGGGTTTTGTATTGGATGCGGTAGTGTACTGGGAGCCAGTGAAGTTGGATGAGGACAGGGGTGATGTGGTCAGATGATTTGGTGCGGGCGTGATCCGGGCGGCTAAGTTCTGAATGATCTGCAGTCTGTTGATGAGTTTGGTGGGGAGTCCGGTGAGGAGGGCGTTGCAGTAGTCTATGCGTGATGTTACAAATGAGTGAACTAGGATTTCAGTGCTGGATTGGGTCAGTGATGGGCGGAGTCTGGCGATGTTGCGGAGTTGGAAGAATGCAGTCCGGGTGATGTTGTGAATATGGGGTGCGAATGAGAGGGTGTTGTCCAGGATGATGCAGAGGCTCTTGACTTTGGAGGAGAAGGGTACTGGGAATCCATCGATGATTATGAGTGGAGCTGGGGTGTGTTGTGATTTAGTGAGGGTGGATTTGGATCCGATGAGCAGGGCCTCGGTCTTGTTTCCATTGAGTTTCAGGAAGTTCCTGCTCAACCAGCTTCGGATCTCTTCCAGGCACGTGATGAGGGAGGTGGGGGGGATGGCAGCGGTGGGTTTGGTGGAGATGTAGACCTGTGTGTCGTCAGCGTAGCAGTGAAAATGGACCCCATGGTGACGGAGGAGTGTGCCCAGCGGGAGGAGGTAATTGGTCAGGAGTGGACCCAAGACTGACCCCTGGGGGACACCCAGTGAGACACCTGAACACCCAGACTTGTGGTTGCTTAGTTGAACAAATTGTTGACGGCCGGTGAGGTAGGATGTAAACCAGGAGAGTGCAGCACCAGTGATCCCAATGCCAGCCAGGCGGACCAGGAGCAGAGGGTGGGAGATGGTGTCGAATGCTGCGCTGAGATCGAGGAGGATGAGAATGGTGAGTAATCCAGAGTCGGCTGCAAGGAGGAGGTCGTTGGTGATTTTGACTAGGGCTGTTTCAGTGCTGTGTTTTGGACGGAAGCCAGATTGGAACGGTTCGTGGAGATTGTTAGTGTCGAGGTGGGACTGTAGTTGTGCGGCAACCACCCTTTCAAGTGTTTTGGAGATGAAAGGGAGATTGGAGATGGGCCGGTAATGGTTAAGGTCAGTTGGGTCAGCACCAGGTTTTTTCAGGATGGGAGTGATGGCAGCCAGCCTGAGAGTGGGGGGTACAGTACCAGTAGTGAGGGAGGAGTTAATTATGTTGGTGATCATGGGGGAGATGGACGGAAGACATGCTTTGACAAGGGAGGTGGGAAGAGGATCGAGCTGACAGGTGGTGGTTTTAGCTTTGCGGATGAGTTCTGAAACGGTCTGTTCTGTTACTGGGGTGAAGTCAGAGAGGGAGCTGATGAGAGGTGAAAATGTAAAGCACATGAAAGTAGTCATACACACCGTCACACTGTCTCTGTGACTGCACAAGAAAAACACCCTGTAAATGCACAGTTGTCCAGTGCTTTGGCAAATACACAATCATACAACAGGCACTGTCTGGGGAAAATCGGCCTTGAGAGGACATGAGGATGAAAACAGTAATTTGTATCAACTCTTGAAAGACAAGGCAGAGGATGATGTCCTTTTAGCCAAATGGTTGCAGAGGTCCCAGAAAGATTACATCAGTCCACAGATCCAGAATGAAATTCTGTCTGCAATGAGCAACAGTATTGTAAGTGGAATAGCTGATACAATCAGAGATCTACCAGTTATTCAGTATGCAGTTATTATGGATGGAACACAAGACATATCTGGGCAAGAACAAGAAAGTATTTGGATGCGTTATGTTGACAATGACCTGAAGCCCCATGAAGAGTTCATCGGCATGTATTCTGTTACTGAAACATCAGGAAAAAGCCTTGCTGGAGTAGTTAAAGATGTGCTGCTGAGATTAAACTTACCAATGCATGGTTTACGAGGTCAAACTTATGACGGGGCAGCTAATATGGCTGGGAAGCATGCTGGTGCACAGGCACTGATAAAACAAGAGCAGCCACTAGCACTTTATGTTCACTGTGGAGCCCACTGTACTAATTTGGTCACACAGAAAGCTTGCTTAGCCTCTGTTCTGATCAGAGACTCATTGGATTGGGTCAACCAGCTTGGAGTCCTTTTGTCTCATTCAGGGAAGTTTAAGGCGATCCATGCAGCAATAGCACATGCAGAGAACCCATCGTGCACTGCAATAAAACCCCTGTGTCCCACGAAATGGACAGTATGGGGCAAAGCCATCACAGCTGTTTTGTCACAGTATGGGTCAGTGCTGGCCAGCTTGCAGGAGATGGCTTGTGGTGCCTCAAATACTGCATCTACTGCTAATGGGCTGCTGGGGCAGTTCAGGAAAGGCAAAACAAAAAAAGTGATTTGTGAGCTTGAATCTCTTTTCAGAAGAGAACTGAAACCATTGCTGGCATGAGGGCTGCTGTTGTTAGGTTGTTAGGACCTCAATCAAGGCCAAAAGAAATGAGGCAAGTTTCAAATCTCTGTTTGAAGAGGCGACGGCTGTCGTTCAGTCTTTAGGTGTTAAGCCCATTACCATTCCACAGACCAGACCGCCCCCAAAATGCTTAATTGAAGGAGCTGAGGCACATCAGCCTAAAAGTGCCAGGGACCACTACAGAGGGGAATTCTTTAAAGTCCTGGATATTGTAGATGCAAAGCTCAGTGAGCTATTTAACCAGGATGACTTGTTGACTTTGCAAAAGTTGGAAGAGACACTTCTGAGTGGAGAGATTGATGCTGCAGTCATTGAGAAATACTCAGAGTTCAACAGAGAGTCACTTTCAGTGCAGTTTTCGATGTTTCGCCTGAGCTACTCATTTAGCAACAGTGCAGAGGTTGCAGGGATCATTCGTGGATTGCCTGTAGAGGTACGTCGACTATTTGGGCAAGTGGAAAACCTGGTCAGGTTGCTTCTGGTAGTCCCTGTTTCATCCTGTGAGGCAGAGAGAAGTTTTAGTGTCCTCCGCAGGCACAAAACCTGGCTCCGGTCCACAATGTCTCTAAACAGACTCAACCATGTTGCTGTCTGTCATGTCCATCAGGATAGACTTGACTTACTGGACAAGAAGTCAATTTGCAAGCATTTCGTGGCTGCAAATGACAGGAGGAGAAAACATTTAGTCTCTTTTGCCTAGGCCATTGTTTTTCAACCTTTTGTGTGTCACGGCACGTTTGACACTGGTGGATAACACTACAGTGCTATCTAGCTTTTATTTGTATCAGTTCTACACAGTAATTTATATTTATCAGTTCATTACATCCATTCTAATGTCGTTTTCGTTTGCCTTCACACACCAATTAGTTAGTGGAAATGTTCGAATAATATCACATACTCAAGATTAAAAACAAGTTCCATTTACGTTTACATTTAGGGCATTTAGCAGCCGCTTTTATCCAAAGCGACTTACAATAAGTACATTTGTCATAAGAAGTGAAACAATATATCGCTGTCGGTACAGTAAGGATGTTCATAGAACCGTTGGTGCATATGTTAAAATTCTTGATGCTGTTTTTCCCTTTAACCTTAACCTTTGCCTGTGTGTTCATTGAGGCATAAGATACAACTAAGAAAAGAAAAGGTATTCAGAAAATACTAATTCAAATTTAGATCAATATTTTTCAGTTATTTATCAGTCTACAAAACTGTATGATAAGCCCTGCAATTAAAGAATTGATTTGATATGTATCAGTTCAATACTGCCATTCAAATTGTGTTTTCCTTTACAAATGTATATTTTTAGAAGAATAAAATACATTTGTGAATGTTTTGCAGTGTAGTTCATTTATGACATATCTCTATTCGAACCATTCATGGATCTGTCAGGTTTCCGATATGTGTCCCCTCCAATGTTAAACATGTTCCTACGCCCCTGGTGATGAGAATTCATTGAGGAAAACGAGGGTTTTGGTGGTCTGTAAATGGTGACAATGATAGTAGGTTTGGGGCCTGAGAGTTTTACAGCTAGACATTCAAAGGAGGAGTGAAGGGGGACTGTGACAGTGGTGACTTTGATGTTATCACGATGGAGGAGAGCGAGGCCACCCCCCCTCCCATTAACCTGGGGTTTACTAATAAAAGAAAAACCTGGTGGGACAGCCTCATTTAGATGGGAGAAGTCATTTGGTTGTTGCCAGGTCTCAGTGAGGCAGAGAATGTCTAGGCTCTGGTCAACAATAAAGTAATTTATCAAAAGGGCCTTATTACTGAGGGATCTGGTGTTCAGCAGACAGAGTTTCAGACAGGTGAGTGGAGTGTAGCAGGTTGCTTTGAGCAGAGGGGACAGTACACTGTGATTGACGGGACTGACCGTACGGGCTGTGCGAGGAGGGGGGCGGGGCCCAGTGGACCAGAAGGAGCGGATGTTTTTGTTGCTGGTGTGAGTGTACTGAAAATTCCGTCCAGAGCCTCGGTGGATGTATTTTGGTCGTTTGAGAATGTCGTGGTGGGATGCAAGCTGAGATTGCATCCCTTAATATGCAGACATTCATGCCGTTCAGACATCAGTAGAATCAATGGAGGGTTTAGGGGGGTCACAGGCTTGCAAGGGGCGGGATATGACATAGGGTCTACTTTCGCAAGAGGCGGGATAAGTGCGGCTGCTGTCACTCTAGTTAGTTTTGGTTTGACCACAGACAGCACGGAGGCAGAATCGGCAGAACTCATCGCGATCATCTTAAATATTGCTGCAACGATGCATCATATATTGAGTTGCATTCACAACATCCGAAGCATCGATCGATGAAAGATTGGAGCATGAAAGAGAGCGTTATTTTTTGCCTCATTTCACATTAAACAAACACTGGGACAAATGTAATTGATTTCTGTGTTTAACTGAGATCACAGGGAGTAGAAGGTCCAACTGTTATTTTTTATCCATTCAGCGAACAAAAGGCAACAGGCTGATTATCATTTATGGCGCATTTCCACCTGATGGTGCGGGTCGGTTCAGTCTGCAAAGGTGAGGCACGGGTCGCGTTTCACACGCCAAAAGTGGGCGTGATTCGGACTGAGCTGTATTGAGCCTTTCTCGTCTCGCAGTACTCCTCCTCTGGGACACTGGGACGCCTGAAAGGGTGCCGGCAAGTTTGAGCTACACACGCCGTCCTTTGATTGGTCGACAGAATCTAAAAGATAGTTTACTTATCTTTTAGAAGTAACCTATCTGTTATGATAAGTTACTTATCATAACTGTGAAAGCAAACATAATACAATAAATTTAAATACATTCAGTATTGTTCACAGCTGCACTTGTATATAGAAAATGTTTTTTTTATTATTATTATTTACAACAGTTAGCTGAACATAATAGGGTCCCGGCCATCTGTTCCCTGTTTTTTCAGTTAACCACAGAAATCAACTACATTGTTAGTGTTTGTTATATGTTAAATAAATAAATAAAAAATCTATCGCGACGTCTTTCTTCATCAGAATTTCTACTATTTGTCTCTAACTCATGCTCCAATCTTTCATCAATCGATGCTTTGGATGTTGTGGAGGCCCGTTCTGTCTCCATGCTGTCTTTGGTCAAACCAAAACAAACTAGAGTGACAGCGGCCGCCCATATCCCGCCTCTTGCGAACTCAGACCCTACGTCATATCCCACTCCTTGCAAGTCTCCCCTCCTAAACCCCCCGTTGATTCTACTGATGTCTGAACAACATCGACGACCATATATAAAGCATCAAGTGTTAATCCCCTTCAGGGTTGAATCTCCTGATATACAAATACGAAGAAAATGTGAAGAACATGTGTGAAAACGGCTACTATGATAATATCATGATTTCAGTCTCTCTGTGATGGTGTCAGGATTCCAGTCTCTGTTATGATTCCAGTCTCTGCGTGATGATGTCATGATTCAGGTGTCTGTGATGAGGTCATGATTCCGGTCTCTGTGTGTTCCTGCAGACAGCAGCAGCAGTAGACTAACGCCGCTGTTAGACTGATGGCACTGCGGGTTTGTGGGCTTAAACTTCCCGGGTGACAAATTATCTGGTTTTACTTCACAGCGTTCTTCATCTCCCCCCACACACACTTAAACAGGACTTTAACAAGAAGCATTATGCTGCAAACGCTTCTGGCACCCAACATACAGTACATCTGGCCTAATGAGCCTTGCTCATAAATCTGCAGCCAGCGCTACAGAATCCGTCCAGATGTGTTCTCATATGTGCATTGCGCTGTGTGTGTGGATATGTCCCCTTAGCTGCTTTGTCATTCTTTTTTTATCTATCTACGGTCTCCTTTTGCTCTTCCGCCAGGGGAATACTGATCAGTAAATTCATCTTGATTCTCTTTTGCAGCTTTTTATAAGTAGATCCACTAGTTATTGTGCTCCTGTCCTGTACCCCTGTCTCGTACTGTGTGGATGTTGTCCTTGTGCTGTTAATGGGATTTCTATCTGTATTCACGTGCCATCATGTGACCCTGGCTGCAAACCATGTCCAGATAACAAACAAAGGAAAGATAAGGTATCCGTCCATCCGTCGGTCAGTCCTTCTATCAATCTGTTGATCCATCTTTAAGGCGTGGCTATGAGACATGGTCTTGTGGAAACACATCGGGCCAACCTCCCGGGTCAGTACCATGTTACACAACAAACACCATGCAGTGCATGACTCCTCGTCAGAGGGCTGGCGACCCAGCGAGGTAACGTGTGTGTACTTCCAGAGACCAGATAGTCTGCTACACACACAGACCAGACTGTCTACCACACACACAGACCAGACTGTCTACCACACACACAGACCAGACTTTCTACCACACACACAGACCCGACTGTCTCCCACAGACACAGGCCAGACTGTCTCCCACAGACACAGGCCAGACTGTCTCCCACACACACATACGAGACTGTCTACTACAAACACAGACCAGTCTGTCTACTACAAACACAGACCAGTCTATCTACCACACACACAAGGAACATCGCCAGAATCGACTCTGGTTCTAGGCAGTAGGACTACACTATTCAATACTTTCTGTTAAATCTTAAATACTTTGCCTTTATTTTACTAAAATGCCTTTTTAACTTTCCCTTTATTTTCTATTTTTACCAGAAATATACATGATCTGATACCACAGAGAAAGGATAAGGGTTTGAGACCCAAGTTCTGTCTGGGTTAGAGTCCTAGAATCTGGGTTGGAGTCCCAGAGAAAGGACCAAGTTCCTTAGGTCGGGTTGGAGTCCCAGAGAAAGGACCAAGTTCCTTTAGGTGGGGTTGGAGTCCCAGAGAAAGGACCTAGTTCCTTTAGGTCGGGTTGGAGTCCCAGAGAAAGGACCAAGTTCCTTTAGGTCGGGTTGGAGTCCCAGAGAAAGGACCAAGTTCCTTTAGGTCGGGTTGGAGTCCCGACGTGGGTTCCTTTTGTTTGTGGTTAGAGTTATGTTGTTTGGATTCCCGCCGTGGAATCACAGATCCTTTGGTCTGGGTTAGAGTCCTAGAATCTGGGTTAGAGTCCTAGAATAGAAAGAATTGTGTACACTGTGTTTAACTCTTTTGAGAAGAGGTGTATAAGGGTTAGAGTCCTGAGTTTGTATAAGGGTTAGAGTCCTGAGTTTGTGTGTGGATGGAATTCTGAGACCGAGCTCCGTGGGAGACGTTTCCAAGTTCTGTCTGGGTTAGATTCCTAGAATCTGGATTGGAGTTCCAAAGAAAGGACCAAGTTCCTTTAGGTCGGGTAGGAGTCCCGACTTGGGTTCCAGAGAGACTGTTGATCTGATCTTAAATACATTGCACTTTCAATTTTACTTACTAAAAAGCCTTTTTAACTTTCAATTTAATTTTCTATTTTTACCAGAAAGATACATGATCTGATACCAGAGAGAAAGGATAAGGGTTACTAGAATCCGGGTTGGAGTCCCAGAGAAAGTACCAAGTTCCTTTTGGTCGGGTTGGAGTCCCGACGCGGATACCAGAGAGACTGTTGATCTGATCTTAAATACATTGCCCTTTCTATTTTACTAATTTCTTTGCATATGTTTTCTTTTACTTATCTATTATTTTATTTTATTGTATGACAATGTTTATATGTGAAGCACTTTGAGTCTGCCTTGTGTATGAAAAGTGCTATATAAATAAAGTTGCCTTGCCTTGCCTTGCCTAGGAGAGCCATCTAGAAACAGTACTACACTGACTACCCGTCAGTGTAGTATGGAACCCGATACAGAGTCATATACTCCTATAGATGGGGTTCAATCATTGGATCTGAAGGTCCATAAAAGAAGCCCACCGTCGTTGTACTTCTAAACCAGAATTCTAGAATAACCAATTATTCTCTTTATATATAGCGAAAGAGCAACAAGATGTGAAACCCTCCTATACACCACTTTAGAAACCCAAGATAACCTAGAAATATAACTTTAAAGAACTCTATAGAACCGTGAGCAGCCTACAGTGGCCATTTTGTTTCTAAACAATAGCTTGCTGGGGGTTCTGAATGCGGATTTCCCTTTTCAATTCCACAACCCAGCGAGGGTTTGTAAACAAGATGGCCGCTAGGTGAATAAGAACCAACAAAGAACTGCCAACTAAACTGTATCCATAAGCCCCAAGAATATTCCCGAAGGGGGGGCTGTGGGCGGATAAAGTCTTCCTGGCAACTTGACGCTCACCAGAGCAGGCACACCTCCTATGATGACAGCCCGGCGAAGGCTCTGGATCCAGTTTCTCATGTGGGGCTGTGACAACCGACAGGCAGCCCAACAGGACGGCGGAGTCATGGGAAGAGGAGTCATGGGAAGAGGACTCTCCTGCTCACCATGTGAGCAGGAGAGGAGCTGCAGGGGCAGAAAGATCTGGGTGGTGTATACACAAGGAGCTTCATTAGCATATATCATTATTTGACATAGACTAATGTATTTCACTGCACAACATAAATACAACTACTGTCAGTGCACTGGAAGTTTACTTTATTCATTCGCTGTAGCGACTTGAGTCATACTTTTTTTTTAAAGGGATATTTTGTTATACTCTCCACTACCACTACCAAACGTCCCCTCGGGATGAATGAAGTATCCATTTACACCAGGGATGGGCAACTTTCATGAATAAGAGGGCCAAGAATTTTCATCATCACCATCAGAGGGCCAAATCAGGGCCTCACTTCAACTATTCATGGACAGGGGTCTTGGGTTCCTCCCCACGCACTCCCCCCCGAGAGACGGACTACATATCTCTATACAGTAGCTATAATAGAGACAGGCTACATATCTCTATACAGTAGCTAGTAGAGACATGCTACATATCTCTATACAGTAGCTAGTAGAGACAGGCTACATATCTCTATACAGTAGCTAGTAGAGACAGGCTACATATCTCTATACAGTAGCTAGTAGAGACAGGCTATATATCTCTATACAGTTGCGATTGTGTCTGTCACCATCTCCACCAAAGCCAAATATAGTGCAGCTCTTCCTCAGTTCTTCCTTGTTTTTACAACGTTTGAAGAAACTAACTGATGGTCTCTCAACCAAGTGGAGCTTCAACCTGTAGAAGTCCTGCTTTCAGAGGATGTTATGTTCTCAAAGTGTTCATATTCATGTTATCATTTTAGGGAATTAATTAACTCTATAGAACAGGTTGGAATGCTTTATAACCCTACATAGCTGTACAGAACCCTGCAGACCCGGCCCAGGCCCCTCAGGGTGGACGCAATCCAGTGTGTGCTGTCTCCCTACACAGAGTTGGTGTTTCCTAGCCGAATGTTTTCCATAAATAGAGATGTACTTTTCACAATAGAGAGAGAGAGAGAGAGAGAGAGAGAGAGAGAGAGAGAGAGAGAGAGAGAGAGAGAGAGAGAGAGAGAGAGAGAGAATACAGGCAAGAAGACAGTTGCGTGTGTTGGGGGAGAAATATTTGCTAGAAACATAGAAACAGAGAACCCAAGGCAGAGAGAGAAAGGCCAAGAGACAGAGACAGACAGAGAAAGAGAGAGAGACAGAGACAGAGAGACAGTGACAGACAGAGTGCACAAGAGTGAGAACAAGACAGGGAAAGTACGAGTGAGAGGAAGATAGAAAGGGCGAAAGAGAGGGTGTCAGCGAGAATGATAGACAGTTAGGGAGAGGCTTAGGCGAAGATAGCAGTGGAGAGAGATTAAGAGATGGAGAGGCAAAGTGAGAGAGACGGAGTGCTAGGAGGAGAGAGACAGGGCCAGAGAGAGAAAGGGAGGGATAGAGACAGAGACGCTGAAAGGAAGAGGAGAGGATGACCCAGAGTAGTAGCCCCAAGAATTTTGTTGGCTTGAGTAAAACGTTCAGAAAGGTATTGAAATGACAGCAAAAACCAGCAGCTCGGCCCGAAGCATTTTATATTGTGTATGATTTATTATATATCAGGTAAAAGTTATTCTCATCTCATCATCTCATTTTCGTCCGCTTATCCGAGGTCGGGTCGCGGGGGGAGCAGCTCAAGCAGGGGGCCCCAGACTTCCCTTTCCCGGGCCACATTGACCAACTCTGACGGGGGGATCCCGAGGCGTTCCCAGGCCAGTGTTGAGATATAATCTCTCCACCTAGTCCTGGGTCTTCCCCGAGGTCTCCTCCCCACTGGACGTGCCTGAAACACCTCCCAAGGAAGGTGCCCAGTGGGCATCCTTACCAGATGCCCGAACCACCTCAGCTGACTCCTTTCTAAGTAAAGGAGCAGCGGCTCTAATCTGAGTTCCTCACGGATGGCTGAGCTTCTCACCCTATCCCTAAGGGAGACGCCAGCCACCCTTCTGAGAAAACTCATCTCGGCCGCTTGTACCCGCGATCTCGTCCTTTCGGTCATCACCCAGCCCTCATGACCATAGGTGAGGATAGGAACGAAGATCGACCGGTAGATCGAGAGCTTTGCCTTGCGGCTCAGCTCTCTTTTCGTTACAACGGTGCGGTAAAGCGAACGCAATACCGCCCCCGCTGCTCCGATTCTCCGGCCAATCTCACGCTCCATAGTACCCTCACTCGCGAACAAGACCCCGAGGTACTTGAACTCCTTCACTTGGGCTAAGGACTCATTTCCTACCCGGAGTAAGCAATCCATCGGTTTCCTGCTAAGAGTCATGGCCTCAGATTTAGCGGTGCTGATTCTCATCCCAGCCGCTTCACACTCGCCCGCCAGCCGATCCAGTGAGTGCTGAAGGTCACAGGCCGATGATCCAATGAGGACCACATCATCTGCAAAAAGCAGTGACGAGATCCTCAGACCACCGAACTGCAACTCCTCCCCACCACGACTACGCCTCGATATCCTGTCCATGTATATCACAAACAGGATTGTGACAAGGCGCAGCCCTGGCGGAGACCAGCACCCACTGAGAACGAAACTGACTGGCTGCCGAGGACGCAAACACAGCTCTCGCTTTGGGAGTACAGGGATTGGATGGCCTTGAGGATAGACCCCCTTACCCCATACTCCCTCAGCACCTCCCACAGTTTCTCCCGGGGAACCCGGTCATACGCCTTCTCCAGATCCACAAAACACATGTAGACCGGATGGGCATACTCCCAGGCCCCCTCCAGGATCCTTGCGAGAGTGAAGAGCTGGTCCGTAGTTCCACGTCCGGGGCGAAAACCGCATTGTTCCTCTTCAATCTGAGGTTCGACGATCGGCCGAACCCTCCTTTCCAGCACCTTGGAATAGACTTTACCAGGGAGGCTGAGAAGTGTGATACCCCGGTAATTGGCACACACTCTCTGGTCCCCCTTTTTGAACATGGGAACCACCACCCCGGTTTGCCACTCCTTTGGCACTGTACCCGACTCCCACGCGATGTTGAATAGGCGTGTCAACCATGACAGCCCCTCAACACCCAGAGCCTTTAGCATTTCTGGCTGGATCTCATCAATCCCTGGGGCTTTGCCACTGCGGAGATGTTTGACTACCTCAGTGACCTCCACCAGGGAAATTGACGACGAAACACCATCAACCTCGAGCTCTGCCTCCAACATAGAGGGCGTGTTATTCGGATTCAGGAGTTCCTCAAAGTGTTCCTTCCAACGTCCGACGACCTCCTCAGTTGAGGTCAACAGAGTCCCATCCTTACTGTACACAGCTTGGATGGTTCCCCGTTTCCCCCTCCTGAGGTGCCGGATAGTCTTCCAGAAACACTTTGGTGCCAACCGAAAGTCCTTCTCCATGGCCTCTCCGAACTTCTCCCACACCCGCTGCTTAGCCTCCGACACGGCAGCAGCTGCAGCCCTTCGGGCCTGTCGGTACCCTGCAACCGAGTCAGGAGTCCTCCAGGATATCATATCCCGTAAAAGTTATTATGCATACGATATCATTGTAGGGAATAAATGAACTCTCCTCAAATCTGAGGAGAAGGTGATACTCAAGTTGACTCTGGACCCTTTTGGTGTGCTCATACACAGTTGGCCTTGGCTGTATTTAAACACCATCACAGGATGTAAGTTAATCAGCACTGGGCTTAACAGAGGCAGAAATGCATCATTGCATGTTGATGCATCTAAGCGGGTCGTCTGAAGGCGTTTAGAATATGGATATCATTCTGTGATTCCACTCATCAACTGAACTAACTTTGAACATCGGAAGAAGAAACCGCATGCTTAAGTACTTGAGTTTGATCGCCAGTATATCGATAATCAATACTCTATCCAGTGATCGATATGATTTGTTCTTAATTTGATGATATTAACTGTAGATAGGGAGAGGGCAGAGTGGACGTGTGTGTACTAATTTGTTTTGTGAAGAAGAGTAATTACACCAATTTTGGTATGTTTACTAACAATCAGTTCAACACAAAGACACACACAGGAGGACAAACAAAGGAGATATGAAGTCATAATGGAAATGCTGGGAAGAGCATACACACACACACAAAGGAGGAGCGGAAGAGGAAGGGAAAAATGTTTAAACACACAACCCACCCTCATTGTCCAACAAAGAGGGAGAGAGAGAACTCGGAAAAAATTAGGGGGTAGGGGTAATCTAAGTGAGAGAGAGAGAGAGAGAGAGAGAGAGAGAGAGAGAGAGAGAGAGAGAGAGAGAGAGAGAGAGAGAGAGAGAGAGAGAGAGAGAGCTGTCATGCCTGTCACTCTGTCGCCCCATCTGCATATGAAACAGTTTCAAATGCACTCTTGTAGCGGCACTAATTGCGAGAAGGGTTTATGCGTGTGTGTGTGTGTTAGTGCATGCGTCTCTGCGTATTTGTGTGTGTGCGCGCTTGTGTGCTCTACGCTGCTCTCCCGTGTCACTCGCTTACAAACCGTCCCTTGCACAAATGATATGACTAATTAAAAATCATCATCTCATACACGCTCAACGGAGGGGCCTTTTTGTTTCCAGGATATTTTCCATTGACACACCATCTGCACCGAATAATTACCACAAACATCAACAAACACATGAAACCGTGAAGCCGCTCACTGCTCCCGACCACGCCTGGGAAAAGGGAATCTGCTGATGTACTATGTTAATATATACTATGTTAATATCTATGATTATGAAGAAATGAAGGCAAACGAGAGAGGGCAACTCTGCTCTTTGGAGTGGCAGGTGATCGGTGGTTGCTGGTTGAATCCCCGGGTGAGCTCTTATAGCAGACTGACTTGTTATCAGCTCCTGACCAGCTCCTACTGACGAGCACACACATGCTAACGCATGCCTTGGTTTGCGTTAGCATGCACTGTGTGTGTGCACACACTCACACAGACATGCACAATACTGGTCCTTTATATGGCTTTGCATTCCTACCATATTAACACCTACAACGATTCAAACAAGGAACACGTCCAAAGCAGTTGAATGTGTAACACAACTGTGGCCCCGGAACCTGCTTATATCGTGAACGGGTTCTACCCCCTTGTGTGCTCACTCTCGCTCTCTCGCTCTTTCGCTCCTTTCACCTCTCTATGCTACCAAACGATCAATTCAATCAATTAAACATAAGGAATTTCAAAGTTGCACAATTACCTTGACATGTGCCGTTGACCTCCTCAAACCCTGGCTGGCAGACGCATTTCCCGATGGGCACCAGCCACTCCCCTTCCGCGCTGCAATGCATTCTGGGAGCCTCATCAAGCGCCAGGGAGTTGTTGACGCAGCGGCCCACCACCTCCACGAGCTGGGACGCCTCTGAGCCCGGGATGGTGTCGGGGAAGCGGGCCAGGCTGCGCACCAGCAGCGGGCAGCGTTTGTAGAAGACCCTCACGGAAACCAGCGCGATGCAGGCGCCCAGGTCCTGGAAGGCTAGGTAAAAACCTTTCCGGGTCAGGGGCCCCAGGTCCCGGACCTCCGTGTTGAGCTTCATGACGCGGTCGCCCAGGTCCAGCTCAGTGAAGCTCTCGTCAGCCGCGATGGTGTCGATCTTGGCGTAGCGTGCCTCCTTGGTGGCCCGCTCCTCCTCCTCCTGCTCCTCCTCCATGGTGGTCACCCCCGCCATCTGCCTTTCCTCCTCCTTCTCCTCCTCCTCCTCCCCATCACTTTCGTAGTAGTACATGTTGAAGGTCTCCTTGCAGGTGCCCGACCCCCCCGGCAGACTGCTGCAGTCCCTCAGGGTGAACTTGAGCTCGATGAAGACTCGCTGGGCCCCCTGGGTCTGCGTCCAGCCCGTGTGGAGCCAGTTGTTCTGGTTGGGCTCCAGCACTCGGCACACCTGGTAGGTGTGGATGGGAGCGTAGTCCTCATCCACCTCCCCTATCTCCTCCCACTGGGGAGGAAGGGTGAGGGGGGAGAGAGGGGGGGAGGAAGTTTGAGTCGTTTAGCAAAAGCTTTTGTCCAAAGGGGATTACATTCAGAGCAGGTTAGGTTGCGAACATTGGGGATCAAACCCAGAACCTTTACTATCCTCTCGGCCCCAAAGAAAGAGAAAAATAAAAAAAAATGGCTGTAAGAGAGAAAGAGTAAGAGTAAGGGCTTTATCTTGCATCCAGTGCAATTGACTTTCTACACTGACGCATGTGTCGTTGCTAGTTTGCAACAGGCGCATAGCGTTCTTTTCCCTCCACCGCCACGCGTCTGTAAATTAGGGAATGATCTTGCGCCCCAAGGGCCGGTTCGGCGAAAGGTTTTCTGGCGCAAACGTTCCCTCGTGCTATTTTGCAGTTTCAGAAAACAATGCCTCCAGTCCACCAGCCAGGAAATACCTGGTTTAAAATCAGTAGCGCGTTGTTCAGATGTTATTTTAAGGGCGCATGCATAATGTTGCTTGTGCACCTCGCGCATACACTTTGCTTCTCTCACCTACCTAGCCACATATTCTTGGTAAATTATTTGGGAAAGAACAGCTGATACAGCGGTAATAAGTTGTACTTTTAAATCAATGCATCTGCTAACACCGTACAGCAAACACATATTTTCTTGACACAAATCGTGTACAAGCCCATAACTTTTAGGATTGATGAGTATTTGATCGGGAGAAAACATTGTTTTACCGCGAGTGAGTGTTAAAAAGAATGAATGAATGCGGGCGCGCGTGTGTGTATGTGTAAATAATGAATGCGTGTGTGCGTCCATCTGTTTAAACACGCAAACTAAACACGTAACGCATAATACAGTCCATGGCAATGTATATTAACAGGGGGACACATGCATATTAGGAACACAAGTCGATAACGATAATGCATACAATACTGGTAAGAAACAATGTTTGTTAATGTATTGTGTATAATATCATGAAATAGAACCACAGTTCTATTTCCCAGGAGGGAAGTTTTCTTTGCCAACATTTATTTGAGGACTCAGTATTTCTGAAGTTGTGGAAGAAAACAGTATTCCATGTGTGAATTAGGCCATATATTAGTGCCATTTGAAGTTTGAAATTCATGTGGTCATGCATCTGTCTCATCAGAGACTGCAAATGCGCTGTCAAAATTTCAACTCGTCAGATTCAAATGCGCTCATGGCCCTTAAAGGGGATGGGAGATGGCACTCTCATTGGTTTATTGCACGTTACGCCCAAACCACACCTATGGGTAATTAGGCTACTTCAGACCAACCCTTTTTAGATTTGCGCCGGGCGCAAGAGTCATTTATCCACCAGTAAAATAGCATCATCGCCATAGAACCGCCCACAAAGCTACTTGCGTTTGGCGCTTCTCACTTGCGTTTAAGACCGTTAAAATAGGGCCCTAAGAGTTAATGAAAAAAAGAGAGAGTGAGAGCGAGAGAGCGAGAGAGCGGGAGAGCGATATTACCTTGCTCTGTATTTTGTATTGCTTCTTATGTTTTTATCACTTTTATTTTCAAGAGATTAAAGAGAGAAGGAGGAGGAGGACAGATAAGGTCAGAGTTCAGCAGGGCCTTAACTGATAACAGTACTTAGTGTCAGATTAGTCAGAAAAGATCCGGAACAACTGTCAAGAGTAGTTTTCGGATCTAACTCTTATTGGTTAGATCCGAAACGTTGAAATGTCTGTGCTTGTGTGTGAGTGAGTGTGTGTGACACAAATTAAGCCTCTTATTGGTTAGGTCTCAGACAACAGCTTGCACTATTCTTACAGTATTAAGTACAATGGCATAGTCTCTCTCTCCCTCACTCCCTCCTTCTCAGATCACATACTTGAGCCATAACGTCTTAATGTGCCTGTGTTTTCATGTTCATGTTCATGTGTACTTTGTGTGTAAGTACGCAGTATCTATATGTAAATGTAAGGTGTGTGTGTGTGTGTGTGTGTGTGTGTGTGTGTGTGTGTGTGTGTGTGTGTGTGTGTGTGTGTGTGTGTGTGTGTGTGTGTGTGTGTGTGTGTGTGCATGCGTGCTGTGTCTGCATGCGTTGTGGCAACCCGTCTCTGGCACAGCGCCCCTGGAGGCCCAGGGGGCAGGTTGCGGAGGCTCTTACAGATGGCATCAGTAAGAGCATTGGTACCAATCATTGAAATGCGGAGCACCTGAGGAGCAGGGGGGGAATTCCTCACTCAGCGCTCTGCTGGTGCGCGTGTGCGGAGAGACCAGTCTCTGTGGGTGACGTGATTCCACCCGGAGGAACAAGACTGTGGATCCCTCCAAAGCTGGGTTTTGTGTGTTTTATTAGTAATATAATTTATGTTTAAATAAAAGTGCCATTTTGGCTTTAAGTAAGCTCCGGTTCGTGTGCTGTTTGGAAGGAGGCGACTCACTCACCAAGCCGGGTTGCCACAGCGTGTGTGTGTTTGCATGTGCCTGTGTGTGTGTGTGTGTGCGTGCTGTCAGTCAGCAGACCCCCTGTGTATGCACTAAGTGCTCTTGATAGCGGGTGTCCAACATCTTATTACAACCTATTAGCACACGTTAGCATGACGGAGCCGGGCAGTAGAGCAGCTCCTTCCTGTTCCCCTCGTGTCCCACCGTGTCACGTCCTCCTCAGCACACAGCCTCACTTGCATAGACATCTTATATGATAGACGGAGCATCGAATGCTACCGCCTACTGGCGCTGACGAGACGCGGGGCCGCCATCTTGGAGTGGTCATCCGCTCCACTCAGTGTAATCCGTTTGGCTGGAGCAATGAACTGTCAGCGCATTTAATTAATCATACCTCACTGAATACCACTGATTTTCATGCTGTTTTTTGTCATACGTGTAGCTATGATAAAGGCCACATGGTTTGGCGTGTTTTATTATTCAATACTAATTATACCAATAGTACGGTAATGTTAAATCTTGCTTGTGAAAAGTAATCCCCCGATTCCTATTATGGATTGTCTGCCGATTTGAGCAGGAATACGCTGAACAACAGCCCGGCATCCTGTTTCTGCTGCTGTTGCTGCTCCCGGTTGACCACTCCAAGATGGCGGCCGTATTTCTCGCGTCCCAGCAGCCAATGCTCCGTCTATCTATAAGATGTCTATGCTCACTTGCTCCTCAACACCTCATCTTGTGCTCTCTTAACACACATTCCTCCTCTTCCCTCCCCCCTGCTCTTTGTCACTGCAAATTAACGACAGTAAATTTAAATCTTGTAGCGTATGTAGACCATATATTTTGAAACTTATTGTGTATCTTTTTAACTCATGTTAATGTCCTGTACATATTGCTGTTAAACACTGTTTAACAAAGTACCTAACCATAGATAAAAAATCTTAAAGCATCTTAATAAAGCATCTATTCTCCTACTCCAACCTCCAATCTAAAGTACGGTAAAGAACGTAAATCGAGAGCCCACAGTAAAACAAGAGCTGCATTCTCAGTCACAATTCATAACAATGGATGAATCCTTAAAGGTCCCATGGCATTTAAATCTCACTTTATGAGGTTTTCTAAAATAAATATGAGTTCCCCTAGCCTGCCTATGGTCCCCCAGTGGCTAAAACTTGCGGTGAAAAACGAGAACTTGGTGTTCTGCTCGCCTTTGAAGAAAACGGAGGCTCAAGCACGCCGATTTGGAATGTGGTCCCATATGTCGTCATAAAGGATCTAAGCTCCTCCCCTTTCTCTGCCTTGCCCGCCCAGAGAATTTGGCCAGACAATGAGACACGACCGTGCGTGCGCCACATGTGTGTGTGTGTGTGTGATTACACACACTGTAACGCAAGTGTTTGCCGTCGGTTCTTTGATGTCTCTTGTCTTTCCACAATGAGACTGTAGTGGGGGTTATCTCAGCCATGGTTGAGAAGGAATTGGGGTAAAGGAACTTTGGCTTTTACTCCCTGAAGTACATGAACTGCGACATGCCGCCGGTTGCCGTGAGGCACCACAGCCGCGAAGCACCAGCGCCCGGCAGCGGGCAGCCGGCAGCAGGCAGCGCGCTTCAGTCTACTTCAGATTGATGTGGAAGTGGAAGAACCAGAGACGTCGGAGAACCCGACAAAGTCGTTTGTGATTCATAATATCGTGTGGAGGCGCAGACAGCTTTTGGGCGTGACAATATGTATTATATGATATAGATATCTATGTATTATATGATATTATTTAGATATAGAGCTGCAGGACTCCCGGGTGTTCTAGAATATTTACAGAACACGGCTAAAGGCTATTGCACCTCGCCATTGCGACACATCCACTGTAAACAGAGCGCATGGTACCGTGGCTGCAAGCTGCTCAGGGCCACACCCCCACCCTCCTCCTTGACCCGCCTCGCTCCTCCTCATTTGCATTATAGCTACAGACACCAAAACAGAGCATTTGGGGGAAGCTCAATGTGCGACTGGCTCGGAGTGGCTGTAACTCTGCACCACAGCTGAATTTCGGGAACGTCTTTTCAAATACTGTGTTAGAGGCCCACTAATACCTATATTAAAGCATCCATAAAATAGCATGTCATGGGACTTTTAACTCTTGATCAGCTGTGGGCGGGTCCTCCTTGGGACATGCATGGCTGACAGAAGTCCAGCCAATCAGGAGCCTGGGAGGCGATGGCCTGTGCTGTGTTCCAATATCCATACTTCCATGAGTACACTTACCGCCGCGGCTCCTCCCCCGCAATAAACATAAGCTATAAAAAGCTATAAAAGCTATACAAACTACAAAATGACTATTAATGCAGGCTATGTGGAAAATGCGCCGACTTTGGCTCAGCCTGTCTCCGCCCTCTTCCGCTACGTAGCTAAGATGGCTGCCTTGAGTACGAGAAGTGTACATCGATCCACACTTCGCGATTTGAATTGGAACGCCCTACGTACGCAAACTAAGGCTAGTAAGTACGGATAGTAAGGATATTGGAACACAGCACTGGTGTACAGTACAACATGGTGGTTGGGGAGGGGACGTCTAACTTTCACAAAACCAAGGTTGTTTCAGTGATAAACATCTAAGAAGCTCCTGTAGAAATAGTGCAAAGGAAAGCAGAACAGAGGTGAAGGAAGGATGTTGAGAGTGAGAGAGCCAGACAGTCAGAGAGAGAGAGAGAGAGAGAGAGAGAGAGAGAGAGAGAGAGAGAGAGAGAGAGAGAGAGAGAGAGAGAGAGAGAGAGAGATGAAGGTGAAACCCCAGGAGGGAAGAGGGGATGAAAAAAGCCACAGATCAGAGGGCGGCAGAGATCTGCTGTTTCTCTAACGTCTTTCTTTGCATCCTCCCCTGTGTGTGTTATTCCTGTGTATTTGTATGACTATACAGTGTATATGAGAGAGAGAGAGAGAGAGAGAGAGAGAGAGAGAGAGAGAGAGAGAGAGAGAGAGAGAGAGAGAGAGAGAGAGAGAGAGAGATCCCTTTGCAAACTCCAGTTCTGGAGTTTGCACTCGCTCGCTAACACAAACCCCAATAAAAAGTCTTAATGGGCAACATGACTTTAGGTCGATATTAAATAAAAGCGCTGAGCTGGGCGTTCCAGCTCAATCTCAGACACAAAGAACAGCGCTTGCTGAGCTTCCTTTCTCTGTGTGCCTAACACTCTCTCTGATTGAGAGGAGATCATCTCATTGTTCTACCAACACACAGGATTCCTGCAAACGCAATTTGATTCGATTGGTGTTTGATGGTGACGGAGGTGTTGGTGATGGGAGAGGAGATGGTGAGTAAAGTGGTGGGTGGGCAGGATTAAGTGAGCATTTCATTAGAGAATGAATGCAGATGTGTTGTTTGAACACACACGCACACGCACACACACACACACACTTATTCCCCACCTCCATCATCATTCCCCTCTCCACCACCTCAGCACTACCTCCATCCTCTCCATCATCATTCCCACCTCCACCACCACCTCAGCACTACCTCCATCCTCTTCTTCATCATCCCCGCAACCACCACCACCTCCGAACTAACTCCAACCCTTCCTTCTTCATCCCCACCTCCACCACCACCTCTGCACTTCATCCATCATCTTCTTCATCATCCCCACCTCCATCACAACCTCTGCACTTCCTTCATCTTCGCCAAGCCCCAGAATGAGTGCCCGTGCAGGGGAACGGAAGAACAACGAGAACGTCCATCAGAAGCTCCAGAAACACCAGCTCAGCACTGCTGGCTGACAGCTGCTTCCGCAGAGCAGCAGCTGTGACTGAGACCTGAGATCAAATGCTCCTGCAACCCACGTCCCAGAGGAACACAAACCAAGCGCTCTCAATCCTTAGTTTGCTCTTTTTCTGCCAAGGACGGTTGGGAGAGAGAGGATAGAGAGGAGAAATGGTGTCTCTCTGGAAAGGTAGCCAAGAGGTGAAAGCCATGAATAAATTAACTCTCCTAAATTCCACCCCTAGGTTGGAGATGATATATTCCATTGCGGTTTCAATACCTAATTCATAAATTCGATCTGATGCACTAATGAACCGAGAGTGTAGAGGTGAAAATCACCTTTGACCTTTCTCTGTGTGCCTAATGCTCTCTCTGATTGAGAGGAGATCATCTCATTGTTCTACCAACACACAGATCTAGAGGCACTGTCACCTGTCAAGGCAAGGAGATCCAAACCACTGGGATAAGTGCTAGGAGGCACATGGGATTCTTCCGGCTGTGATCAAGCTAGAGAGCCAGGAGTGGCTCAGCGGGGGGCCTGGCATTCAGAGGGGTAAAGGTCTGATCTTCCAGAAGTGCTAAAGAGTCCTTGCGCAAGACATCATTTCCTGCTGAGCCGGTGGTGTCATTGTGAGGTTGTGGTGTAAAGCAATTTATGGTACAGTCGCAGTGAATTTGGAGGTGAAATAGGAATCCTGTCCTGAAGCACACCACAATCAATCAATGGAAAACTGTCCCATATTGACGCAATGGAGAGGCAAAGCTTTCAATTCCGTGTGGAAAACGTGTATAAGCCTGAATGGCCCTGGGACTCACATTGGGTGTGTGTGTGTTCAGATTTGGGTTCAGAACATTGGGGCATGTTGATGAAGCACTCACCCCGTTCTTTGGATACGCCACCCAGCCAAGGTCCCCCGTCACAGAGCGAGAGTCCAGGAGGTTCACTGTCAAACACAAAATCAGGAGGTGAGGAATATTGTAAGACTCAAATGTTGTACTACCTAGCATGTACTGTACACGTTATGTAGGGTATCGGGTAGGAGTTTGAATCCCAAACCCAAATTGTATTTTTGGGCCAGGGGCCAGGTAGGGCCCTAACAAGGCAAACACCTGGCCTTTTCTATTAACACCTTCCAGCTGTTCCTTGCTCCAGCCCTGAAACAAAAGACGAGTGTGCATTCATCATGCTAGCTCTGGTCTTTGGAACCGTCTCGTTCAACTTAATGAATCAGAGATGTATGGGTTGATTGTTTTTAGGAGCACCTAAACACTATTTGTTCGGTTTTTATTTTCTGCAATCTTTATAGGCAAGCCATTATACAAAGTTGTATCTGTTTTATGCCTATTTTGATTACTTGTCTGTTGAATTTGTTTGGGTGCACTTTTCTTTGTGTTTGTATTCATGTGAAGCACTACATTACTCATTATGCGTTACTTACTTACTAACTACTAACTTCATTCCCCCATTTCTTCTCCTAGAGACCTTCTTCACCTAGCCTCCTTGTTGGTGATTTGGAGCTGTAGTGACGCGTCGACGTCAAAAATTCATCAACGTCAAATTTCTCCTTCGACGATTTTCGTGGACAATGGACAACAACACAGAGAACACAGTTCGCACTTTGCTGAGTCTGTTGCTTATTTGGATATATGTTTACCGTTTAATGGGAAAGAAGGCTCGTCGCCTTTATTATGTCCGTGGTCGTCGCATAGACTATACGTCATCCAGCTCAGGTTGCGTAGCCGTGCGTGTGCGCGTGTCGGCTCGTAGCAGCACACCTCTCCCTAGTGGCCAAATTGGCCTGGCCTGGCCAGACTGGCCACACTCACACTGGCAGATTTGAGCACGGTTAGGTGTGAAAACGGCCACGGCCAGATGGCCTAGTGTGAGTGCACCCTTAAACACTCGTGTATGGAATGGCTGTACTGTGCGCTGCACAGTGTTGGTTTTTGCACTGTATTTTTTTGATCTTTTGTACAGGAGAGATTTATGTTGGGACTGTTACGCTGAAAACAGGAATTTTATATTGTGTTAAACACAATATTGTGTTAAACACAATGTCTACTGTGCACTGCACAGTGTTTTTTTTGCACTACAACTTTTGAATTTTTTGAACAAGAGTTATGTTGGTACTGTGAAAGAGTAAACGGGCTGGCCTTTCATTTTGTATAACAGTGAAACTATTTTATTTATTTTATTTTGTGTAAAGCAGAAGGTTTTTTGCTGTGCAAAACTGTTGTTAAATAAAGTATATTATTAAGAATTTTTTGGTATTTATTTGAGATACATTATGGTTTTTATTAATCGAGCAACAGAAATAGATAATCATCCAATTAGTCATTAGATTAGTCGACTAATCGATGAAATAATCGCCCGATTAATCGTTTAATAAATAATCGTTTACCCCCAGCCCTAGGATAAACCGTCCATAATCTCAGCAAATCATGAAGACAAGCATCCAGGAGGTATTCAGTCTTCATCTCCTTTGATATGTCCTGGTTTCCCCCTAACTAACCAATATGACATTTGTGGCTCTGGTCAGGTTCAACACACACACACACACACACATACACACACGCTTCCTTCATGGTCTTATCTAGCACCTGAGCCCTGTGCGCGCGGTAAATGATAGCGATGTTCGTGTACAGGGCCACTGTACCCCCCCCCCCCCCCCCCCCCCCCCCCCCCACACACACACACACACACACACACACACACACACACACACACACACCTCGCAAGGATTTCTCAACTCTGCAGAGAATAATATAATATATCCTCAGGAGGTGATTACAATTCTAATTAGGCCATAAAGAAGAGATATGTGAAGCGGAACTAGATCTCCCCCTCCCCTCCACGACTCCTTTCAATCACATTCTACTTTAGAAAAACACAACAACAGTGAACACGTCGCTTTTGTGCAAATGTTCTTTCACGCCTGTAACTGAACATGCTTTGAACCAAATGGTTCATCCTCGATGCAATACCGGAATTTCTTCCCAATCGCTCGCAGTCCAGTGAAACAGTTTTGAAAAGCAGAGTGAAGTTTTAGCCAACAAATGGATCAATTCAAATAAAAAGTGACTCTTCGGGCAAGTTGCCATCTTGGCGTCGAGCCTCAGCCGATGAAAACCGTAAACCAAACCTCCCAAGGACCACGGACACATTTATCATCAATCAATAAGCTATAGAAGGTAGCGCGCAATTTAACTAGAACATTTATGAAGATCTATCTGTAATTATTTTTTTAATAATGTCTGACAGCTAAAAATGACAGCGTTTCGACGGCACTCGCCTCTTTATTGACTTTAAATAAGCTTATTAAGGAGAATCCACTTGAGTGATCTACATGCAGTTCCCTGAGAAAGGAAGGGAAGCAGACAACGGAAAAGCACTTGTCAGCTTCTCTAGTACGTTGAAAAGAAGGGCCGTGTCTAGGGGTCACAACGACAGTGATTGCCCGTTTATTGGGATCCTTCTCTTACGAAACAACACGACATCTAAAACATCAGGGGTAAATGATTGATGCCTTGACTATATCTATCGCTACAGGAAAGACAATGGAGTAACGAATGTGGTGAGACTGCGGAGTCGGACCATTGATGAATGAAACATCTGAAACATTGTATTTTATTGCACGAATAAACCGATTTTCTGATGGTGTGATTGGAGGAAGCACGTAATAAAGAGGTGAGGCGACGCGTTGGTTAATGGACGGTTGGGGACTAGTATTTGGAGACAATCAGACCAGACTGGTTAAGCTGCGATACAATAAAGAGCGCACCGCGCAGCGAACAACCCGCGCGATGAGGAGGCGCACTCCGGGCCCGGGCCGTGTACTATCAGACCCAGACAAAGGCGCTTATTTCAAGCCGTTTATAGTGTTCAGAGCGCGGAGCACAGAGCGGGAGACTAGGGGAACCCACCAGGGGAACCCTCTTAACCACTCCATCCTCCTAGGCCGGTTCAGCTCCAGCTGCCCGCGGCGGGTTGACAGTCTGGTAGTCCTCGACGTCACAGTGTATTATTGACACCTGTTTTTTATTTATTAAGGGCTGCATATTGAGTTGCTCATGTGTTCATCAGGGCTAATGGCGGGTTAACATGATGTCATGAGTCTGTTGGAGCCTCGGAGTTTGGGTCTGGATCGCAGCCACAGAACGCACCAAGCTGTAACTCGTCATGTGCGCGATACGGCCGAGGGAAGAACCGTCCAAAACACACGTTTAATCAGTGGTCATCATCAAGTCATGATCTGAGGAACTAATTCGCATCCGTCACCCTTGTCTATCAAACGGAGTCGGTGCTTTTGTCCAAGCCGAGCGATTGTCGTCAGCATCGGGGGTGAAACTCAGGTCCAACCCCAAGGACGTGGGCTCCAGACCAAAAAGGACACTCGTAATTTGGCTGATATGGTGTGTGTGTGTGTGTGTGTGTGTGTGTGTGTGTGTGTGTGTGTGTGTGTGTGTGTGTGTGTGTGTGTGTGTGTGTGTGTGTGTGTCTTGTGTTACCTTGATTCGCAGGGATGCACCAAGCTCCGAGCACCGCTAGACTCCAGACCCAGGTCCACAGCCCCAACCACACACAACTCCGCGGGGATCGCATGGCTCATCCGCAACGCGAAACGGGCTTAATTCAAAAGAAAGAAAAAGGCTACGGTCAGCAAAGAGCGGTGATCGGTAAGGAAATCATCTGCCTGGTTATTCCGGTCGGCGTGATCGAATCTCAGTTGTGTCGTGGCTGAGCAGACCTGAGCGCCCAGGGTTTGGAGAGGCGGGAACGGCACGGAGGGGTGCCAATCTGAGCACTGGAGGGCGGAGTGAAGGAGCGTCGCAGTCCAATCAGGCCGGGCAATCCACAGGTGAGCCCTTAGTCAACGCGCAAGGCTCCCGGGCGTCCACGGTGCGGGGACCCGCAATGGGAGGCACGCAAGGAAGACAGTTTTGTATGTAGTTGCGCTGATAACGCTCTGCTGCCTCGTCCGCAGCGACATGCAGAACAGCCTGCAACCTTCACTGATCACTGGTTCTTACAGCATTACTCTCTTTCTCCGTCTGTCTCCATTTTTCTAAATCCTCTTCAGGCAAATGCGCACACACACACACACGCCAATACCCCCCCCCCCCCCCCCCCCCCAAACACACACATACACACACTATGCATTGAGTACTACATGGGTTCGATCCCTGTCTGCTGTATAACCTATAGTATCCCCTCCCCCCATACACACACGTATACACACGCATGCACACACACGCGCGCACACGCAAACACAGGGCGGTCTGGCTGTGAGGACTGTGTGTTTGGTGCACTCCAGGGTCCGGACCAGAGAGGGAGTCCTTCAGCTCTAGTCTCCTGTCCCCCAAGAACGTGACAGTGAGGCAGATGCAAGGTCACCCTTTAACCACACACACACACACACACACACAAACACACACACACACACACACACACACACACACACACACACACACACACACACACACACACACACACACACACACACACACACACACACACACGTGCACACAGGCACATAAACACACACATGCGTTACATTACACACACACATACACTCCAACGCACTCCCCCCACCCACCCACACACACACGCACACACACACACCTAGACACAAACATGCAATGAGAATGGCACCCACACAAACATACACACACATACATGCACAAGAGATGTTTGTGTATTTTCCAATTTACCAAGTCACTCCAGGGGGCAAGAGGCAATAGGCTAATAATGAGGTCACCCGGCCTGCTTAGTGTGGACACCCACACACACACACACACACACACACACACACACACACACACACACACGTTCCTAAAATAAGCAGCTTTTCTGAGGTAAGGAATTACCCCAAGGGGGAGTAGGGGTGGCGGGTCGGGGGGTTGAGGGGTCAATGTTCTGTGATGTCATCAAAGTGCACCAACCCCATAATCCACTTCAACCTTACAATGTTTCAAGTTCCTCTTTCTCACAGAGGGTAATACACGTCATACTATTCCTTTTTGTATTTAGTTTATGGAAATTTGTTCGCAGTTTTGATGATTATGATCATTATAATGATTTAATCGTTTTATTTTGAAATTATAGTTGATCATGATTATTTTCATTATAGTCATGATTCTTTTTTCTTCACGGTTGTCATTCTAATGTTGTCCAGGCTGGTATTGTGGATATGCTTCTTACCTAACATCTAATACACTACAACACACTGTGAAGCACACAACAACCCACCCTGAAGTACACTACAACACACAACACACCGTGAAGTACACTACAACACAAAAGACACCCTGAACTAAACTAAAAAACACCCTGACGTACACTACAACACTCAACGTTTGAAGATTGAAGTACACTTCAATCTGAACTCAACACTTTCTGCTGGCCTGCCATTGACCTCTGCAAGTGGAGCTGGATGAGGATTTACTGTGGGATAACGAGCACATGTGCAAACACACTCCCAGGCACACACACAGACACACACACACACACACTCAACCACCCTCCCCCACACACACACATACACACACACACACACACACACACACACACACACACACACACACACACACAGACACACACACACACACACAGAACCCCTGGGGCATTGTTAAGCTCTGTTTAACAGCTCAGCGATGCTGCCAAGCTGCGCTGATGATATTCAGAATTCACTCCAGCCCTCAACCACCACCTCCAGCACTACTACGTCCAGCAGCAGCTCCGACCCCAGCTCCACCAACACCACCGCCGTTATCAGCCCCACCAACTCTACCACCACCACTGCCACCTCCATCCCCACAACCCATGCCAACACCACTGCCTCCCCCGCTCCAACCAGTATCATACCTGACACCATCATGCTCCTCCACTACATTAAACACCGTCACAATGACCCCATCATTAAGTCCTCCCCATAACCACCACCACCACCTCCACACCGGCCCTCCCCTCTCCACCCTGCTGTGTCCTTCTGTACTCCCTGTGTTGGCTGCCTGAATGGATAATGCAATCACTGAGGCCCAGCCAGCCGGGACCCAGGAGGAGATGGGGGAACCCCAGAGGACGGCGCATTTTAGCGTGTGGCCTGGAGTAGAGCGGGCCGGTGAACACGCCCTTCACAGCGTGCCCAGGAGTTACCGACATGAAGGGGGATCGGGCCTGGATCATCTGGAAGAGAGGCTGATAGATGGCGGGCAGGCCTGGTTTTCAAAGGAGTCAGCTCACCCTCAGGGCTGCACCTGCTGCATCATATGGTTGTCTTCAGGGAGGTCAGCAGAGCACGCACAGGGCAACAGGGTGACGTCATGTCGGGTTGAAGACACTTAAGAGAAAGGAGGGCACTTCTGGTGCTGCAGCACAGAGAGAATTTTAGGGCTGGTTACATAGCACAACCCCCACCCCCACTATATTCTCTCTCTCACACACACACACACACACACACACACACACACACACACACACACACACACACACACACACACACACTCTCTCTCTCTCTCTCTCTCTCTCTCTCTCTCTCTCTCTCTCTCTCTCTCTCTCTCTCTCTCACACCGAGTATGTCTGTCCTCCTTCTTGGTCCTTATAGTTCTTCAGGTGGGCGAAGAGGCAAATCATGGACCCGCATTTTTTGGGGCAATGTGGGCATGGGTGGGCAGTGGCTATTGTTGGTTTGGGTGGAAGCTTTTTGGCAGAAGCAATCTCCTTTCTGCCTCTGCGTTTGTCTTCTGCAGCAATATGGAGATCGACATTATACTGCGCAGCTCCATCTTGGACATGTTGTCTCCTGGCCGCGCTGTTTGTGGCTGTGGCCTCCCAGTTCTTAAGGCCTACATGGCACTTCTTGAGGTTTGCTTTGATGTTGTCTTTGAACCTTTTCTTTTGACCTCTCTCTCTCTCTCTCTCTCTCTCTCTCTCTCTCTCTCTCTCTCTCTCTCTCTCTCTCTCAATTCAATTCAATTCAATTCTAAAAAGCTTTATTGGCAGGAGAAATCTACATTTGAATTGTCAAAGCAGATGAACAAAAAGATAAACAGCATTATAAAATAAAAAGTAAAAAGGTCAGGTGTATAGTATAATTAAGCAATAGATCACGACAGGCTGTGGTATGTGCTCATTATACCACTGTTAAGGGGCGTTGTCCGGCCCCGACGCGCAGCGGAGGGCCGGCGACCCCCTTCACAGTGCTATAATGAGCACATACCACTGACTGAAGTGATCTATTGCTTTTATACAACGGTTACTATTATGGCAAAACGAAAGTCATAGACACACTACATTTGAAATGAAACCAAGAAAGTCAAAGTAGCCGTTTTATTAAAGAATACAAAAAAGTAGTCCCTCCTGGCTGCCTTCAAAATGCACAACGGTCGCTATGCAACACACTTTAGCGTCCCTCCGAGAGAAGGCTCGGCTAGAGCGGTTCGCCGGCAATTTATCCTATGGAGCAGTTCACTCGCAGTGTGCCTTAGCTTTCGTTAGTCTCTCCATCGCCTTGCTCACTCCCGGAGTAACAACATTTACACCCTCTCCATCGTTCAATATATTTTTTACTTTGTAACTGTTTCTACTTCCAGGCGCGGAGTGATATGCAAACTTTCACAAAATGATTGGGCTCCATAGCAGTTATGTACACACTCATTATACAACAGTTAGGAACCAATCAGATCGCTGGATTTAAGCCACCTGTTGTATAATATATAATATAATAAGTATAAAACGTTAAATACAAAATATATATACGTATCAAATGTATACTATAAAAGTACAATAAAAAGTAAAATGTGCAATATTATAAAAAATACAAAAATTACAGTATCTTGTATAAACATATAAATTACGCTCTAAATACACAGTATTTATATTATTGAGGATGTGTGCAATAGTGCAATTATTGTGTGAAGAGGGAGGCCAGGGGGATGAGTCTATGGGGATTTTGAGGTCCTTCTCTCATCACAACAGGTGACGAATTTTGCTGCTGCGTTCGCACATTGTTTTATTTCTCTCAACAGGTATGGCAGTTTGTGAGCATCTAGAGTGTCTTTGAAGTCCTTGCATGCTTTTGTAATCCGTGGGAAGTTTGTATTCCTGATATCTTCGTATGACTGGCAGGAATTCAGGAAGTGCAGTTCTGTTTCTAGTTGGTTGTGTGTGCAGTGGGAGCACAGTCTGTCTTCTCTTGGGAGCCAGGTCTGTCTGTGGCGCCCCTTCTCGATGGCCAGGCTGTGTTCGCTGAGTCTGTATCTGGTCATGGATTTCCACAGTTTTGGATTGGTCATGGTGGTCAGGTATTCTGCCACAGTGTAGTTTCTGTTAAGGGACAAATAGCAGGCCTATTTACTCTGGTTTTTGGTGGACTCTTTCCAATGTGCCAAATACTTTTCCTTTTGTTTTCTTATCATTTGGTTTTGCCTGATGTGTAGGTTGTTGTGTGTTGGACAGAGTCCCAGGACAAGCTGGCTAAAGGGACACTTTACTGGGTGTAACTCACTGTGGGTAAGAGCCTTGTTGTGGAGTGTGTTGCTGTCGCTTTCCTTAAACAGAGCCCCACTGCATCCCCCAGGACCTGGCTGAACCGACCCCATCAGCTGTGACCTGCGCCAGACACTGGCAGAACGACATCTGAGATTGCATCGGACTCGAAGAAGTAGAGTCTGTTAATTAATGCTACAAACCCATATTTAGCTCTTTCAACAACATTATGTACACTAGCAACAGCCACACTATCTGTAGCCTATTATCTGTGACAGCCGCGGTCTCCCCACTAGTCCCTGACCCAGTTTCCCTCAAAGAGCAGGGGATGAGAGTGTTCGGCCGGGGTGGGGACCGGCCTTCAACCACCCTGGTGGTTCATCCTGACGCAGAAACGCTTGAAAATATAGCTGCATGCAGCAATGTGGGTGTCAAGCATAATGGGACTCTATAAACTAATTCTGCCGGGCGGACGTATTAGGCTAAGTGGCTACATGACGACCGTATCGGTAATCGGACGGATGTAATCGGCTAGGTGCATAATTGGACTCGATAAACTAATTCTGCCGGACGGACGTAATCGGCTAGGTGGCTACATGACGACCGTCTCTGTAATCGGTAATCGTAATAACGACGGCTGGTGGAAAGAACTAGAGCATTATGCGAGTACGCGTCAATGTTTACCAAATGGAAAAATGACCCTACCTAGTGGTAAGGGCGCAATATGGTCTGCCCGACAGAACAAGTGACACAAATACAGAGGGGTATTTGGATTAGGGATAACAATATCCCTAACAGAGACACAATGTAAACAAGTGTCCACTCATAAGACTATGAGCCAAGTTTGGTTTGGATGCATGAAGGCCTTGCAGAGAAATTAGCTCACTTCCTGTTTGACGTCCCCCTGAGATCGAAGGTCACCAAATTGTTTGGATGTCCCCAGAGTGATGTCATGAGTCTATGTATCAAGTTTGGCTATGATATGTTAAAGAGATGCTGAGAACAGGCTTACTTGCTATTTGGCGGCTTTGCCGTCAAGTTTGATTGGCTGTCACGGCCAAACGGTTTTGAATTAGAAAAAGTTGTTTGGCACAGTTGTTCAAATTGGTCTGAAGATCATATATGGCAAGTTGCATGATGATTGGACATAATATGTGGCCTGTGGATATGTAATATTTATTGTGACAACTTTGAACATGGCGGCCAATTTCTGAGGTTGCCATGGGAAATATTTTATTAGCTATATGGGGCGGTGTTACAGTATCACCAGACATTAAAAATAAGTGTGAAATATACTCACGTGAAGAGAGAGGAGTTAAAACACGTCTGTTAATTATCGTGCCCCCTAGAGGTCAATGTTCACCAAATTCATTGAGTGACCCCATAATGATGTCATGGGTCTATGTACCAAGTATGGTTATGATATGTCAAAGGGCTGCTGAGATATTGGCGTATTTCCTGTTTGGCGGCTTCACAGTCTAATTTGATTGGCTGTCGCGGATGTTTCCGTGAGATATCATTTAGTAGCTATAGGGGGAGATCTGATAGTATCACCAGACATTGAAAATTTGCATGACATATACTCATGTGAAGAGAGAGGAGTCAAAACACATCGACATTAATAACAGCGCCCCCTAGAGGTCAAAGGTCACCAAATGGCCTGAAGATCATGTGCGCCAAGTTTCGAGATGATTAGACAAAATGTGTGATAGGAGTAGCGTTGAACTCGGCTTGGCCCAAGGAATCCAATGATATCTTGTTTGTGAATATTGGATGAATGGGTCGAAAGTTATAAACATGAATGCATGTCGAACTTTGACCTGTTGGTGGCGCTAGAGCTGTTGGGCTAGCGACCTCAAATTTGCCTCATGGGCTAATGGGACGGTCCTGAGTGCCAAATTTCGCAACTTTTCACCAAGGCATTCTATGGGCTGCCATAGACTCCCATGGCAGGTAAATACAAATAATAATAGGAATTCATACAAAAACAATAGATTGTCTCGCAACTTCGTTGCTTGACACCCAATAAGGGATGCATAGGAGCCTAATCACAGCATATTGATTACGTTAACCATGAGGAGGCAGGAGGGAGGAGGAGGTGGGGCTGGAGGGAGAAGCACCCCCGTTGGCGTGAAGGACTGATTTTAATTTCTCCTCCCCTTTCCTTCATCCTCCTCTCTTCTACTATCCTTCCTCTTCTACTTTCATCCTTTCCTCTCCTTCCTCTTCTCTTCCATTTCCCTCTTTTCTCCTCTATCCTCCTTTCCTTTCCCCAATCCTTGTCATCCTTCTCACCCGTCTTTTCTCCCCTCATCTCCTCTCCTCTGTCATTCTCTTCTCTCCTTCATTCTCTCCTTTCCTTCACAATGCACTTATCCCGTCTGTCTCTCTTCCCCTCTATCCTCCCCTAATTTATTTTCTCCTCTTCTCCATCCTCCCCTCCCGAGGGACATTCTCTTCTCCTCTATCCTCCTCTCCATCCTTCTTTCCTTCATCCTCTTCTCCAGGATAATTTTCCTCTCATCTATCCTCCTCTCACATGTATCATCCATCCTCCTCTCATCCTCTTTGGTTACTCCTCTCCTCCAACCTCCTCCAGGGACCTCCAGTCCAAATCACTCCTTTTTCCAACACTTTACCTTCTTCGCTCTTTCCTTTTTTTCCCTAGCGGAGGAATAGAACGCAGACAACATTCAATACCCAAGGTGCCTGATGGGTTCTGACGAGCTAATGTCAGGATTTACTTGCAGGCTTCTTCAAGGCTTGCTGGTTGGCGTTGGCGCGTGAGCCACAACGCAGTGATCAGCGGAGCTGATCGGAGCAGCTGGAGGCGGGGAGCCGAGCTGCTAATCCCTGGGCTGAAGAGAGGAAGCCTGGGCGGGGTGAAGAGCAGGACATGAATCATCAAGTCCTGTGTGAGTAGCAGAGGAGACCGAGACAATGCCACCAACAGTGGAATGGAAAACAGCCTGGTTTCAATGGAACAAGCTTCTGGAACCCCTGCAGCCGTACAGCCTTTGTTGCTGTTGTAGAGGATGGAGTTAACTTTATCAGTAGATGCGTTTCCATCCCCCTTATTTTATACAAATTTTGAAGTATCGAATCAGTAAACGGTGATGGAAACACCATAATTCGCATAAAAATCCTCTAATTCGCAAAAAAGTTCATCCGCTCGCTTGAGGTGGTTTTTGAGAAATGCGAAAGAGAGTAAATGCGCAAAATGGGAGATGGAAAAACACTTTTCGTAACAGCTGTGACGTAGCGAACATTGAACACACAGGACTGACAACGTCCTTCCAATTTCCGCACAACGACCGGCCATAGCAACCCTGCCGACATGGACTTGTAGCGTCAATATATATATATTTTTAAGCGTTTGCATACATAGACATCCTATAGCATATATATATATATAAATGCTATAGGATGTCTATGTTTGCATATCCTTCAATTATACCGTGTCCATTAATCCCTGATACATGGACACCTACTAAGTAATTCCAGTCAAATTGTCTGTTCAGCCTTCAAAACGAGAGCTGGTACATTGTGGAAAATGCATTAAACTGTAATCAGAAAGCGCAGTTATATGCTATAGACCCTGGAGTATCTGTGGTATAAAGGCTGTGACGAATTTTGAATTATAAATATGCACAATGTATCCTTTAAATACGTTCATGAAACAGGTGGCCAATGTGAATAATAGATACATGTGGACCACTGAAGAGATAAAACTTTTCCTTGCTCTCATCGAAGAAAAAAACATTACAGCTATTTTAGATGGAAAACAACGCAATTCCACTCTATATCAGGACTTAAGAGAGGATGTTATCAAAAGGATACGACAAGCCCTGGAATGTGTATAGTTTTTCCGCTCCTTGATGGAAACGCACCTAATTCGAATCGTTCTTTTTGCGAACTTTCCAAAGATTCGCATCACCTTTTAGATGGAAACGTGACTAGTGTTGTGCGCCATCTCCATCAATGCCTCGTGACAGAGGATTGCCCCCAATGGGCCTTATTCATCTGGCTGCGATTTTGGTACCGTATTGGTTCTAAAACCCATCCATGGTTTAGAACAAAGATGGCTGCCAGGTGCATAAGGCCGATAGAATTGAAACAACATCCATTACTCGAATGGACAACAAGGAAAGAAGTAAGATCAAAAGATGTATCTTAATAGTAATGAAGAGGTATATGATCCTTCATTTATCCATCACTTATATTAGGTTCGAATTATGCAAATTAAACCTCTTTATTCATACTTCTTCTAAGACTAACTCAGATTATCCTCAGCAAAACATGGTCGCGCTAGCAGCTGAAGTACAAACAAAGGAACAATAAATAAACTAAAATATATCAATGTACACAAGATGAATAGTATAAATTGAATACAAACGTATCGACAATTATTTTTTTGTGTGTGAGGAGCAGATAAAGATATACAGGAGATAGAAAGAAGAGACAGGAACCAGGGTTGGCTGTTATCTCATTTGATATGATGGGTAAAGAGGCCAGTGCTCTGTTCAACCACTGTGTCAACTAACCAAGACTTAAAGAAACCTACACCCACACAGGGAGTGCTTCATTGTTAATGATGAACGCCTGACATGTTTACACTGGGGCCGATTAATTAGTCACTCCATTATATTGAATGTGACACTAATAGTCAAACTACGACCATACTTCTGCTAATACCATCGTCCCCTCCTGTCCTATTAACTGTATTTATGGCTATGCCTTTTTTTCTTTTCAATATGACCAAACACAATGGCCAGAGGACCAGCATCCTTTCTTAACTGGCAAACAAAATAATCTTTGAGTTTTACATGTTCTAGAAATGTTCATTAATTGACAGTCCTAGTGTTTATTTTCTTGTCTTCTGATACTTAATTACATTATGGAAGGGGTGATTTGGAGGAACCTGGTCAGGGCTTGGTCAACCTACAAATCCCAGGTGTGGAGACTGCAGGGAAAACCGCACAGAGAGGACAATAAAGAGCCATCTCTCATTCATCGAGTGGACTCATTGATTTGCGAATAACCACAAAGATGCTCCCATAGGCAGATTGCTGCATAGCATTCGTCACTTATTCAAATTGTAGAGGTTGAAGCAGTCTGCATTTTGGTCAATTGCCATAGAACTGTTGTGTGTTTTATCAAAATACCATCTGTAGCATTTAAATTTAATTGATGTGGATGGCTCTTTTTTTTGTCCGACTTTTTCAGTGTTCAGTGCCTGATTGTGAGATATGCATTGTTTGAAAGATAAGACTTTGATTTTGTTTAATTTTAATATGCCTTTCATCAACAGTGGTTTGAGGTTTTATAACTAAAATTAAAGTGCTTAACTACTGGTGAACGACGTTGCAGAACATATATGGTACAAGTTTGTGTTGATTGCATGGACAAGGGAATAATCTAGTACAAATTATATGGTAAGAACCTGGTAATCCCATGGAAACAAACAAGGCTTCCTTTTACAGTACAGTTTCAGCTGATTTACTGGGTAAATTGTCATGTTTTACTTAGTAACGTTACAGAACGTACATGGTACAAGTTCCAGTTTACTGCATGGACAATGGAATGTATCTATTACAAATTATATGGTAAGAACCTGGTTATACCATGGAAACAAACGAGGCTTCCTTTTACAGTACAGTTTCAGCTTACTTACTGGGTAAATTGTCATGTTTTACTTAGTAACGTTACAGAACGTACATAGTACAAGTTCCAGTTTACTGCATGGACAATGGAATGTATCTATTACAAATTATATGGTAAGAACCTGGTAATACCATGGAAACAAACAAGGCTTACTTTTACAGTACAGTTTCAGCTGATTTACTGGGTAAATTGTCATGTTTTACTCAGTAACGTTGTTTACCATGTTTTACTTAAAACATTGTCATGTTTTACTTAGTAACGTCGCAGAACGTACATGGTACAAGTTCCAGTTTACCACATGGACAATGGAATTTATCTATTACAAATGATATGGTAATAACGTGGTAACACCATTGAAACAAACGGCTTCGTACCCAGTTTTTAAGAAGATGCACCATGACACTAGAGGAAAACTGTTCCTGTGGAGGTTGTTTCCGGGTAAGTAATTCCATAGTTTCTAAATTAAATCGAATAAACCCTTTCTAAATGGATGTAGCTATGAATAATAACTGTAAGAAAAAGTAATTTATTGGAAAGTACTAATTGTGCTAATTTACTAAGTGCTAATTTCTAGATAGTACATAATTAAACTTGGGCTGTTACCAACATAAACCTTGGATAACAACAATTGTAACTTGAATTAATAGGTGTTTCTAAGAATTGGTTGCCTAATTTCCTAGGAAGTATACAGTTATTACCAACCTAAAACAGTTACAACTACACGGTACTTAGTTGAGTTGATGGGTAATAGTGGAGGTTTTACTTAGTACTTCAGCTGTAATTCCTCTGTATTTACCTTCTTATTACCAGTGGTAATCACCCAGTAATACACTATGATTTACCATATATTTACTGGGTAATTCCTCAGTATTTACCTTCTTATTATCAGTGGTAATTACCCAGTAATACGCTATGATTTACCATTTATTTACCGGGTAAATACCTAGTAATAAGGGGACTGTAAAAGGAAGGGTTAGCATAATATTAGTATAGGCTTTGAGGTGTCCGTTCTCCTGATTGGACCCCTCT